>NC_053490.1:64016843-64316843 GCF_905171775.1 Rana temporaria
GAAATTTGTGCAGCCTGATAATATTTTGCCATGTTTGGGACTCCAAGCCCACCTTTCAGCCTGTGGGCATTTAGGGCAAGGTGGGAGACTGTGGGATGCTTGTAAGCCCAAATAAAGGAGAGAAGCTATTTCTGGAGAAGACGCAAAAAAAATGTGGGCACCCAAACCAGTAGGGTCCAGAAGAAGTATAAGATCTTCCGAAGGACCATCACCTTGACTGCATGAATGCTGCCAATCCAAGATGAGTTGGGAAACCGCCATGATGTCATGAGTGCCATGATGGAGCGTAGCAAAGCATAGAAGTTGTCAGAAAAGAGAGAGGAGTAAGAGGGAGTCAGCTTAATGTCCAAGTATTCTAAAGCGGCTCAGAGGTATGGGAAGGTAGATTTTGGAGGTGCGTAACAAGGTATTCTGGAGGGGAAATATTGAGCGCAGTGATTTTGTGTGGGTTAATATGGAGCCCTGAGATGGTAGCAAAGCGAGTCAAGAGAGAATGTAGATTGGGCAAGGAGACGATCGGGTTAGTAAGGGTTAAAGACCGTCATCCGCAAACATATTTACCTTGTAACATTCGCCTGCGTATGGAATTCTGTTAATGTTTGGGTCAGCTATAAGAGCTATGGCAAGTGGTTGAAAAGCAATGCTAAACAGAGCAGGAGACAGGGGGATACCCTGCCTTGTTTCTCTGAAAATGGGGAATGAGTTTGATTGGCAGCCCGCATAGCAGATGGCGACCAAGGGAGAAGAGTAGAGTGCGGCCAGCCAAGTGAAAAACTTGTCACTGAAGCCCCACAGCTGTAGCACATAGCACAAGTAGTCCCACGAGAGAGAGTCAAAAGCTTTGTATATGTAAAGTGAGAGGAGAAATCCTGGGATTTTGGATTGGTGTAACAGAATGATCAAGTGAACCACCTTCCAAACATTGTCCCCTACCTGACGGCCAGGCACAAAGCCCACCTGGTCTCTGTGGATCAGGGAATCTATATATTTATTAATGCGAGAACCCAAGATCTTGCCCAATAGTTTTATGTCTTCATTCAGCAGGGAGATGGGGCGAAAGGCTTGGGGTTTGTGGACTTCCTCAGTGATTTTAAGAATCATTGAAACGTGCGCTCGCAAGGAGTCAGAATAAGTCTGTGCTCCCTACTTCATGCTATCGAAGTAGGGAGCACTGAGCAGGAGGGGACAGAATTTCCGGTAGTATAGGCTGGAGAAGCCGTCTAGGCCTGGAGCCTTTGAAAACCGAATGCCTTTGAGGGCCAGGGCCACCTCAGGTTCAGAAATGTCTGAATTGAGGGCTGTGTGGGTCACAGAGGAGACGGGGAGATGAAGGCAAATCCACCTTTTTTAAATATTCTACTGAGCTGGCTAGATCTGGCTCTTGAGATTGAAATATTTTCGAATCGTTTTTTGATTGCCATACATTTGCCTATTTTTTAGGTCCAGCTTGTTATGTATGTATTTTTTTTAATTTGGGTATATTAATTGAATCCCTATTTACTCAGTTCTTTTGTCTTGCTCTCTCTTCAACTTTCTCAGATTTCTTAGTGGAAAAGGATAATGACTACTGTGTGTGTGAAACTCCATGTAACATGACACGGTATGCGAAGGAGCTGTCCATGGTGAAAATCCCCAGTAAGGCCTCGGCACGCTACTTAGCCAAGAAGTACAACAAAAGCGAGCAGTACATAGCGTAAGTTTATAGCTGTGGCTACATGCTAATACAAACTGTATCATGATGAAACCTGTATCCATGCAACTAATGTGTCTTGTTCTGGATTCTTAAATGGATATTTGGAAAATGCATTGTTTACTGTTATTGTGTATATCCAGCCAAAACTGGGGGGCAGGATTCGAGTCCTTGCCAGCTTCTTATTACCATTCAGAGGTTCATTAAAGAGAATGTTCTAAGTGTCCGCACTTCCATTACTATCTGTGTTTAACCTTCTCAAACTGGAGCTTAACCACTTCCAGACCTTAGGTGTTTTTCAGATTTGGTGTTTGCAAGACTAAAACAGTTTTTTCTGCTAGAAAATTACTTAAAACCCCCAAACATTATATATATTTTTTTCTAACACCCTAGAGAATAAAATAGTGGTCATTGCAATACTTTTTGTCACACCGTATTTGCGCAGCGGTCTTACAAGCGCACTTTTTTTGGAAAAAAAAACACTTTTTTGAATTCAAAAATAAGACAACAATAAATTTGGCCCAATTTTTTAATATATTGTGAAAGATAATGTTACGCCGAGTAAAATGATACCCAACATGTCACACTTAAAAATTGCGCCCGCTCGTGGCATGGCGTCAAACTTTTACCCTTAAAAATCTCGATAGGCGATGTTTAAAAAATTCTAGAGATTGCATTTTTTGAGCTACAGAGTAGGCCTAGGGCTAGAATTATTGCTCTTGCTCTAACGATCGCGGCGATACCTCACTTGTGTGATTTGAACACCGTTTTCATATGCGGGCGCTACTCGCGTATGCGTTCGCTTCTGCGCGCGAGCTCGTCGGGACGGGGCGCTTTAAAAAAATGTTTTTTTGTTTTCTTATTTATTTTTATTTATTTTATTACTTTTTACACTGAAAAAAAAATTGATCACTTTTATTCCTATTACAAGGAATGTAAACATCCCTTGTAATAGAAAAAAGCATGACAGGTCCTCTTAAATATGAGATCTGGGGTCAAAAAGACCTCAGATCTCATATTTGGGCTTAAATGCAAAAAAAATAAAAAAAAATTGGAAATGTCATTTTTTCAAATGACAAAAAAAAAAAATTGTCTCTTTAAGAGGCTGGGCGGGACTGACGTTTTGACGTCACTTCCGCCCAGCAGAGCTATGGGGACGGGCGAAGGAGATTTTTCCTTCAGTCTCGTCCCCGCTCAGCTGCTGAACAGTCGCGATCTCCTCCGCCGCTACAGACGGCTCCGGTAAGCGGCGGAGGGCGCGGAAGAGCGGCGGGAGGGGGGGGCCCTCTCCCGCCACCGATAACGGCGATCTCGCGGCGGAGACCGCCGTTATCGTTTACCAGACCGCGCACACTAAAGATTGATACCTCGGTTGTGGCAGCAGCTGCTGCCGTTACCGACATATCAATCTTTAAAAAATGGACGTACATCGTCGTGCGCAGGTCTGGAAGTGGTTAAAGGGGTTGTAACGGTACAATTTTTTTTCCTAAATAGCTTCCTTTACCTTAGTGCAGTCCTCCTTCACTTACCTCATCCTTCCATTTTGCTTTTAAATGTCCTTCGTTCTTCTGAGAAATCCTCACTTCCTGTTCTTCTGTCTGTAACTCCACACAGTAATGCAAGGCTTTCTCCCTGGTGTGGAGTGTCATGCTCGCCCCCTCTCTTGGACTACAGGAGAGTCAGGATGCCCACTAACACACAGCTCCTTTCTCTATCTGCAATGTAGAGAGTGTCCTGACTCTCCTGTAGTCCAAGGGAGGGGGCGAGCACGACAGTCCAACACCAGGGAGAAAGCCTTGCATTACTGTGTGGAGTTATAGACAGAAGAACAGGAAGTGAGCATTTCTCAGAAGAACGAAGGACATTTAACCACTTAACCCCCGGACCATATTGCTGCCCAAAGACCAGAGCACTTTTTGCGATTCGGGACTGCGTCGCTTTAACTGACAATTGCGCGGTCGTGCGACGTGGCTCCCAAACAAAATTGGCGTCCTTTTTTTCCCACAAATAGAGCTTTCTTTTGGTGGTATTTGATCACCTCTGCGGTTTTTATTTTTTGCGCTATAAACAAAAATCGAGCGTCAATTTTGAAAAAAATGAATATTTTTTACTTTTTGCTGTAATAAATATCCCCCAAAAATATATAAAAAAAAAAAATTTCCCTCAGTTTAGGCCGATACGTATTCTTCTACATATTTTTCGTAAAAAAAATATCGCAATAAGCATTTATTGATTGCTTTGCGCAAAAGTTATAGCGTTTACAAAATAGGGGGTATTTTTATGGCATTTTTATTAATATATTTTTTTTACTAGTAATGGCGGCGATCAGCGATTTTTTTTCTGTACAGCGACATTATGGCGGACACTTCGGACACTTTTGACACATTTTTGGGACCATTGGCATTTTTATAGCGATCAGTGCTATAAAAATGCATTAGATTACTATAAAAATGACACTGGCAGTGAAGGGGTTAACACTAGGGGGCGGGGAAGGGGTTAAGTATTTTCCCTGGGTGTGTTCTTACTGTAGGGGGGGTGGACTGACTAGGGGAAACACTGATCCTCTGTTCATACATTGTATGAACAGAAGATCAGCATTTCCCCTGCTGACAGGACCAAGAGCTGTGTGTTTACACACACAGCTCCCGGTCCCCGCTCTGTAACGAGCGATCGCGTGTGCCCGGCGGCGATCGAGCCCGCCGGGCACACGCACGGGAGTCAGGGGCGAGCGGGGGGCGCGCGTGCCCCTAGTGGCCGCTCGAAGAGCTGACGTATAGCTACGGGCTCTCGCCCAGGAGAGCTGACCTGCCGCCGTATAATGACGGTGGCTGGTCGGCTAGTAGTTAAAAACTAAATGGAAGGATGAGGTAAGTGAAGGAGGACTGCACTAAGGTAAAGGAAGCTATTTAGGGGAAAAATATTGTACCTTTACAACCCTTTTAAAGGCTAACTCCACTTTCATGGGGAATTTTTTTTGCAAAAAAATTATAATATAGCATATACAATTGCAAATCAAGTCATATTGTAATTGAATGTTCTTAAAAATGACCTTTCCTTTTCAATCTGCAGCTCTGTAATTTTCTGAAAAATGCAATATGGCAACCTGGACTTGTTCTATAGACAGATGATGTACAGAACGCCCCCTGAAAATGTAATTTCCTGCTAGAGTGATTGGCTCACTGATTTTCCCAGAAGTCTGCACTAAGATTTTAAGTATCCCCTGCAACAAAAATACCCTTTTTGTTGAGATACTCCTGAAGAAGTATCATGTATAAAGGGATGCAGACCCTGCCATTTTCTTCATTAGAGCCCTGCAGGAGCAGCAGCTGATTCATAATTATAAACCAACTCCCATACAGATTCCCTTAGCACATGGAGTTACTCTTTAATGGTAGTTTAAAGAATTCAGCAATGCTTTACTTCTTACAACATTAAAGAGAAACTTCAGTCCCCTAAAATTGTTGCCTTTCCACCACCACATCACCATCTTTTAAGTGTCTGATGCATGGACAGATTTGCCAGAAGGCTCCGTCAGGTCTTCAGGACCCAGGGGAGACCTGCAGCACATCTGTGCACATGTAGGTTTTCCGTGCATACGGGCAAATACCTTTGTACCTGTGGTCTTACCTACCCTCAGCATTGAGTGCAAGCATGGGGAACCCTCCACCTGCATGTGCACAAATGTGCCATGTGTCTGCCAGTGCCTGAAAACCTAGGGCATATCTGTGTATGTGCGGATCCCACAGTCCACATGCTTCCAAAAGTGGGTATTCAACTGATGTGAACATCTTAGGAGGCAGCTACAAATTTATTTTTGGAAGGGAGGTGAAACAGACATTTCTCAGGATAAAGAAACCTATTAATGTACAAAAAAATGTGAATCCTTGCTATATATAGTTTGCCTAGAGGAGATTTTTTAATTAAACTGGAGTTATTTTTTAAAGAATATGTAAACTCAACATATCATATTCCTGATATGTGCCTGCTGTACCATGTACCTGTATGAAAAAGTATCCCGTTCTCTTTGTATTGCTTCCTTTGTGTGAAATCCCTGGTGTTCCAGCCATTTCCTCTGCTTTCCTATTGAAATCTGACCACACTAGGCATGAGAGCACTACGTGGTCAGTTTTCTAGCCTGCTCTTTTTCAATGATCAAACTTATCTTGCTCCGCCCCACCCCTCCACAGCCACCAACTAAGAAAATTAGTGTACTGCTGTTTCTCCTCCCCCAGCTCTCTGAGCTTCTTATGCTGCAGAGAACAGAGATCATGTCATCACTTTAAAAAAAAAAAAAAGTTGGGAACATGAAATTGTTCAAAATGTCTTGGTATGCTGATGCCTTAAGAGTTCCCTTCACTAAGGGGCCAAGCTCAACCCCTGAAAAACAACCCCACTCCACAATCCCCCCTCCACCAAATGATTTGGAGGGGTGGCCCAATACTTCTGGTAATATAATGTGGATGAGTGAATTTGGGGTGGAGGAACTTGACTGGCCTGCATGGAGTTCTAACCTCAACCCGATAGAACACCTCTGGGATGAATTATAGCGGAGACTGCAAGCCAGGTCTTCTCGTTTAACATCAGTGCCTGACCTCACAAATGCACTTCTGGAAGAATGGTCAAACATTCCCATAGACACACGCCTAAACCTTGTGGACAGCCATTGTGGAGTTGGAGTTGAAGCTGTTATAGCTGCAAAGGGAGGGCCAACTCAATATTGTACCCTATGGACTAAGACTGGGATGCCATTAAAGCTCATGTGCGTATAAAAGGCAGGTGTCCCAATACTTTTGGTAATATAATGTACTTTAAGGCTTTTAATAAGGACACTTACCTGTCCAGGAACCCCGAGTTGTCGGCCCTCCGAGGCCAATCCGTCCATCGGATCGGGTGCCGGCACCGCCATTTGAACTAAGGGAAACAGGCAGTGGAGCCTTGTGGCTTCACTGCCTGTTTCATACTGCGCATGCGCGAGATGTGCGACTCGCGTGGCGCTGTGTGAATGGCCAGCTGTCTTCTGGGACACACACAGGTCCCAGAAGAGAGCAGACCCCATTTCCCAGGAGGCAATGCGAGGGAGGACGAGAACGAGGAGCTCCGCCGAGAAGGAAGTTGCAGATTAGGACGACTGCCTAGCAACAGGCGTTTTTAAAAGATTTAAAGGAGTGTGTTAATGGTTAAAAAAAAATTAGGGTGGACCTTCCGCTTTAAATGAAATGCATAAAATATAGGAATTTTGCCGTTTTCCACCACAGTCCTAAATTGATAATTGTGATGCTTCTTATCTCATTCATCTCTAATTGAAGCACCACTTTCATCTGAGCGTGGCATGGGTTACAATCGGTTGGTTCTAACACAGGTAGACGGTTTGCTGATTGCGTGACTCTTACAAAATGCATCTAGAAATATTCATCAACACGGGGCATTGCATGGTGACAGCATACTACACCTTTTCTTGTATTATGTATGTAGCGCCCTGCTCCTGTTGAGTAGGCACTATTTGTAAATTTAGTTATTTGAGCTGTAGTTTAGCTCAGAATTTTATGCCAAATTATGGGTTTCTGTTCCAGTTCAGCTGCGTTGCGCATCTTCCACCTGACTGTGGGTGTCGCTGTCTCCAAGAGTCAATGTTGGAACTGCAATGGGCTGAGTGTATTGGGTGCCTCTTGCCCAGAAGCAGCCCAGTGGCATGGTCCCTGCTGCTGTGCATTTTGGGTAGGGGTACTTAAGGGACAGACACCGTTCTGGCGGGGTCTTCCGATCCTGACCTGATGGCCCTCCTGGCCTCAGGGATGTGTTAGCAGCCTTTTGGTCTTGGGGCTTGCTGGCCCGAGGCTCCATTACTGAGAGTAGGCCCAGGAGTTTCTGGGGCCTCCAGGGGTGGTCCTGTGCTGTCTTGCCTGAGGGAAGAAGCTGAGCAATTGGGGATCCAATTGAAGGATGCATCCTGGTCAATTTACCTGACAGTGTGGCCGGTTTGGCTGAAAGATCCTGGTACCGTGAGCTGTGTAATTTCTTTGGAACTTTGCAAAGCGTTTGTGTAGTTGCATGATCCTGTGGCAGAGGACCGTGTAACGACTCAACGGCACTCATCATGTCTGTGGCAGAGACTTTTGAACGAGCTTCGCACTGGCTGCTAGGCCAGTGAGAGAGGCCTATCCGGTGGTTGCTGAATCCATGTCCTCTGGATCCAAGATTATACCCGTGAACCGCAAAGCAAGGTACCTGAATCTTCCCTACTCCTCCATCCCTTTGACGGAAATTGTTTAATAAAACCCTAAAAGAAAAAGAATCAAAGTGTTAGTGTGGACATTTGTAACTCTTCAAGACGGACCCCTAGGACATACAAACAAAACAAGCGCGCAACCAATCCAAATATTTAGGTGAAATAGGCTCAAAGTACTACTGCATATAAATTGGTGCATAAAATATCAAAATAAATAACAGTGAAAAAATATTCTATATGTAAATGCACACAAAAAAGTGGTATATAAGACAAATTGTTATCAAACTAAGTGTTAGATAACCATAGTGAAAAAGGGTAGTGGAAAAAGTCCAAAACATATAATGCGGAAGTTGTTAGCAGTAGGACGCTCCTAGGGATTAGTCCATTGATCGCTGTAATACTCGATACAATATCTGGAAGAAGCCTGGATTTTATTTTCAGCCAAAAGATGTGATAATACTGACTCTTACCGGACTAGATGGACCTCGGTTTAGGGAGGTCAATGGAGCGTGTGTATCAGCCTGACGATTCCAGTAACGGATCACTCAAATCAGGGAGGGATGCTTCCGTCTTGCAGGATAAGGAAAAACCTTCCGTCTTTGATCAGACTACCCCTTCTACCGACAGCGCCGGGATCTCCGTTTTCTCCGTGGACATTCACTGTGTTTTGATGAAGTTTGCAGACGAAAAAAGCGACCCCTAGGACAAGCATGGTGAACAGTAAGGTAACGGCAGGCCCAAATCTAAATCAGCAGCTCCTATGGGGGTAGTGCTACATGTAAAAAAAAACGGGGAAGACTAATTTTTCTTCTTTCTACTGGAAGGGGGCCCCACGAAACAGGGCCGATCCTAGGGTCACAGACACATGGGTGCAGAAATATTTCTGGCGCCCCCACATGGGCGTAGTCATCTTACTAACTCCTCCCCTTTACAAATGGTCCTATGGCTACAACTCAAACACAGAGATGCTCCCCCAATAAGTCTTCATTACCCTGGGATCCTCCCATAATCTTTTAACAATAAAGAAAATTAGTACACTAATGGAACCTGGAGGGGGGTCTCTCTAATGCACACAGAGAGGGCTTCTGTTAGAGAGTCTTTTAGAAAGAGCCCCCAGACATTACTAGGAGGGTGGCACTCTTAGAGCATTTCTGGGAGTGCACGGGATGATTGACAGCAGCTCCAGCCAACCCTGAAGCCTCTCATCACACCGCCTATGGGAGAAGAGCCGACACACGCAGAGGGGGCGGGCAGACAGAAGACTGCTCCAAGCGCACCGGACAGAATAATTAGTGAAGCCTAGTACCGGAACGTGTTCCATTACTAGGCTCCGCTGCGGTACCCAGCCCGAATTCTGGGGACAGCAGGAGCTATGCGCTCTTGTCAGTTGCCAGCGGAGAGAGCAAGCGGGATGGGGAACCACAGCACCCGCTACATGCGCTCTGCCTCTGGACACAGATGAGAAGGAGGGAGGGGAGCACTCTGGAGCTTCGGCGCCCTTACCGCTGCGGTGCCTGGGTGTGGAGCACCCTGCGCGCCCTGCCAAGAAAGACCCAATAAAAATATAAGAAGCCAAACGCGTTGTGGTGCGATAGTTTGGTGCGTTGCGGTTCTTTTTTTTTTTTACAAACGTCTAGCAGATGGATTCATCTCTACAGTCCTCATCATAAATTTGATTGGCATGCTATAATTAATAGGCTTTCAGCCTGGTGTTAGGATTGACACTCTTGGTGTCCAGCTGGCACTCTATAAACCTTTGTCTGAGGCTGGAAAAGACAGCAAATTATTAACCCAACACGAAGCGATCGCAGTATAAAGGGATTCCAGCATCTTACAACAATGTGCTATTCAAAGCACATAGACACCTTACATACCTGGTGCTGAATATTAATTCTCCCTGAATAACGCATTGTGAATTAATAAACCGATGGCACATAAAAAGGATCCAGGCATTGCTTTTGGGGGTAGATATAGTCTTTTAATCAGCAGGTCTCTTATACTCTGTCATATAGAGATTGCATTGTTCTTGATCTTTTATTTTCAGATGCACTGAGCTAGCGGAGGAGGGGAGGAAAAGGCAGCGGAGTTCTGTAAAGTGCTTTTATAAGCACAAATCACTCATTTGTTAGACAGCTAGCAATGAAACGGACAAGTGAAACGCTTTGTGTAGAAGGCCTCATTATGTGTTTTAATAATGGCAGTACACAAAGGAAGAACGAGTAAAGTTATCTACAGGCAAGTCAGAGACGTATACTCTTTCATAATAACAAACGCTCAATTTTCCCAATGATCAATTTTGCTTAAGTAAGGTTTCTCACCGTGATTAAGCGTAACTGGTAGATTATTATGTTACTTGGAACTCCAACTTTGTTTAACCCAGCCTTTCCCAACATTTATAAGGTGGATGAACCCTTGAAATAACTTTCTGGTCTCAAAGGACCCCTGCTAGTAATTACTATATCTCCCGATCGCTGTACAATGGTCACTGGGGAGAATGGATCTTACATTTGAGGTCATTGGGAGTGTTCCCCCCTTACAGATAGCTAAATAGATAATTGGTGTCAGTGGTTAATTATCTGGGAGGCAGAAATTGCTCATTGCTTAAGCACTTTTACCCTCTTCCTGCCCAGGCCAATTTTTAGCTTTCAGCGCTGTCACATTTTGAATGACAATTGCGCAGCCATGCAGCACTCTATCAATATGACATTTTTATTTAAAAAAAATCACACAAATAGAGCTTTCTTTTAGTTTTTAGTTTTTTTAAACAAACCTTTTTCATAGTTTGTTTTTGCAAACAGGTACTTTTTCTCCTTCACTGATGTGTGCTGATGAGGCAGTAATAGGCTGCACTGATGGGCACTGATAGGCTGCACTGATGAGGTGGCACTGATGATGCAGCACTGATGGGCACTGATGAGGCTTCACTGATAGGTGGCACTAATGGGCACTAATAGGAGGCACCAATTGGCTCTGATAGGTAGAAGAAGTGCACTGAGAGGTGGCACTGATAGACAGTACAGATAGGTGGCACTGATAGGCAGCACTGATAGGGGACACTGATTATGAGGCACTGTAGGACACTGATGGGCACTGATAGGTGGCACTGGTGAGCACTGATTAGCAGCACTGGTGGGCACCGTTGGGGACCAATTTCCCTTTAACAGAAGCCGGTTATTGGCGTTCTTATTCTCTCCTCGCGCTGTCAGCACAAGCCGATAACCGGCTTGTGTTTACATCGTGTGATCAGCTGCCATTGGCTGACAGCTGATCACATGGTAAAGGACCGCTGTGATTAGCCCTTTACCCCGATCTGTGATCATTAGAGTTTGAATAACTCGGGGGGGGGGGGGTGCAAAGGCAGCGTGAGCATGGGAGGACATCCATATACACTCTCCCAGCAAAGTAATCCCAGGCTGTAGACGTCCTTCGGCTATAGCGTGGGCAGGAACTGGTTAAGAAACCCCTTGCAACATCTGGAGGAACCCTAGGGTTCCATGATGCCCTGGTTAAGAAATTCTGGTTTAACTTCTTCTCTAGACATGTGCGATTTGTTTTGTTATGAATTAATATTTGGATGAAATTTGCGTTATTCAATGATTCAGATGTATCAAAATCTCAGAATCACAATAGTAACGAATTTCAACTAATCCAAAATAAATTATAACCAAAACAAATTTATTTGTTTTATTCGGGTGATATGATGCGATAGTTTGGGCCTTTTGTTATCCTTTGAAGCACCCGAAAAAACATAATGACATGATACAAGTGGATTTAGATCAGTAACGGAACGTCCCACACTCCGCTTAAGTGCTTCCATCATATACCGCTTCCTATCAGTCTGGATATAGATATCAGATAATCCAGCTGCTCACAAGCACACAATGAGACGAGACTTGTTTGTCTGCTGAACATGGAGTGTTTATTAGAACTAAGAATAAAACCTTATATACAGTTAAAGAGGAGGTAACCAGAACATAAATTCACATGAGCTAATTAACTAATCATTTACCCGAACAAGGTGACTCATAGATATGACCTTTCAGGGTAGAGGCCACGTCTCCTCGCTCACCTGCTATACAATACACATTATCATAAGTGTAAACATATGACATCTTCACACAATAGCAGGGTCAATTAGCACAGAGAACAGACAGATGGCTGGAGGTGACGGCATTAGCATCTCCTTACACTGTATATCCCAACAGTATGAATCAGTCACTCTAATATGTCATATACAGGTTCTCCAGGCATACAGCTCACAAAGAGCACTGTTCCCCCAAATGCCAGGGCCCATGATCGCAAGGCAAGAGGCGAGCTATCAGTCCCCTCCAAAAGCCTCTGTCCCAAGTGAGTCTCTCACAAGATCCATTTGTTTTTTATTCTTGTGAGCGTAGTGTGAATACTCTACTAAGATTCTTTTTGTATTGGGGTTGAGAGACCATTCTTTTTGTATGTGGACGGCCCAACAAAGAAAGTCAGTTGGGAATGGGGAAATTATTTTAACTTAATAACATGGTGAATGAAAACAGAGCATCTGAAAATATGAACCGATTCGGAACAACGAATATATACGGATATATTTCCGAAAACGCATTGTTCTAACATAACGATTATGACACACTTGGCAAATGAAACCAAAACAAAACAAAACAAATTATTCTGTTGAGCACATTAGGTAGTCCTTAAAGGGTTTCTAAAGGTATTTTTTTTTTGTTTTTTTTTAAATAACAAACATACCATACTTACCTCCACTGTGCAGTTTGTTTTGCAAAGAGTGGCCTGATCCTCGTCTTCTGGGGTCCCTCGGCGGCTGTCTCGGCTCCTACCCACAAGAGCTATCCCCCTTCTGGGAAGCGCACTCCCAAGAGGGTTAGCTTGTGAGCGCGCTCCCGTATGATACAGCCGGCAGCCATAGCCACCAAGTGTATCACTCGGCCCCGCCACCCAGCGCGCCGCGTCATTGATTTGATTGACAGCAGTGGTAGCCAATGGCTGCGCTGCTATCAATCATCCAACAAAGAGCTGCCTCAAGCTGGGGGAAACCATTGTGGAATTGCACCCACGGAGATTTGGGATTCAGGTAAGTAAAATGGGTGGTCGAAGAGTGCAAGGTGTTTTTTTCACCTAGGATGCATTAAGGTGAAAAAACACGAAGCTTTACAACCCCTTTAATTCTTCTGTTAAGGAGACAATTAATTTTTTTTAATTTTTTTTTTTCTTTTTTTAGCACAGATCGGCGATCGCACTGATTACTGTTTTGTGGGGGGAAGCGCAGATTATCCACGCTTCACAAGGAGACAATGGAGACTCCATTTTCCTAGGGACTGCTGAACTTTTTACAAAAATAAGAACTCAACTGGAGGTGCTGCTGAAAGGGAGGAAGAACAATGGGGGGGATTTACTAAAACTGGGGCACTCAGAATATGGTGCAGCTGTGCATTGTAGCCAATCAGCTTCTAACAGCTTGTTCAATTAAGCTTTGACAATCAAACCTGGAAGCTGATTGGTTTCTATGCAGAGCTGCATTGGACTTTGCATGCTTCGGTTTTGTAAATCTCCCCCCATTGTGTAATTCAGGTTAGCCAAGCATGCCTAATTTCCAGCTAGTAAATTTAACTATTTAGTACTGCTTTCAGTTACTAACGTAGCAAGAAGCAATATTCGAAATCTGCTAGCCAGATAACTTTACATATGGCACAAAGCAGCATAGAAACACTTCATATAAGGTATAATATAGTACTGTATATTGTAAGTATATTATAAGTTATATACAGTACAAGTACTATAAAGGTATATTTCATGTTTTATTCATATACCAAGTATAACTTTAGGGTGTTGATTCTTCTCAAGATGAAAATGTACTGAAATGGGTATCCAGGCTTTCAAAAATAATAATTTTTTGGAGGCAACATATTCTACTGTATGTAAAGTGTATACAAGTGTATTTAAAGCTTGCATGCACAGTACTGTGCAAAAGGTTTATGCACTTGTGAAGAAATGCTGTCAAGTGAGCATGCTTTCAAAAAAATATTGCTATGAATAATTGTGTAAGATATTTTTACATCAAACAGTGAGCTTAAATTGTTAGTAGACCATGGTTTTTCCTCACCTACTTTCATTCCTACTACATACAGGCATACCCCGCTTTAAGTACACTCACTTTACATACACTCGCGAGTAAGGACATACCCGCGAGTGTATGTAAAGTGCCTTACAAGTACTGTACAGACATTTTGCAGCCACAGTAGAAGGAGCTAAAGCTCCGATAGCATAGCCCATCCTGTTCCAGTGTGCCCCTGACACCCCCAATACAGACCCTGAGACCTCAACTACAGCTCCTGACCCCCTACTACACCCTAGAAGTGAAAAAATATATTGTTTCACTTTAAGTACATTTTCGTTTTACATACATGCTCTGGTCCCATTGTGTACTTAAAAGTGGGGTATGCCTGTATCTCATTCTGTTTGATTTAATGATTGCTATTTAACTTACATGTGATATGTCTGACCTGTCTGGTATAAGTGTTAATCATGCATTGGACCATATGCCTACAAAATCTTTAACTGTATAGAAACAGGCCCGGATTTCCCACAAGGCCACTGAGGCCAGGCCTTGGGGCGGCAGGGCGCCAAGGGGCGGCAGTGGCATGGAGTCCCCCGACGCCCGGACCATACAGTTAAGGGCGGTAAGTTATGGGGGAATCCGCTCGCTCGTTAACAAGTGATTGCGGCAATGTCGCCGAAATCACTTATAAAATGTGTGTTCCCGTCCGTCCTCCCCTCTCCCCCCACCTCACATACCTCTCTTTGCTGGCTCTGTCTTCGGGACTCCGTCCTCCCCCCGGCCACCGAGTCTGTCTCCTGTCCCTGCTGCCAATGTACACAGTGAGAGGGGAGAGCTGTGCTCTTCCCATCTCAGCTGTGACAGAAGTTCTAGCACAGTGCTAGGACTCCTGTTTTGGAGGTGACAGGGTCAATAAAGAGAACATGTCACCTCCAATCACACAGGGAATTGTTTTCTCCTGTGTGATAGCAAAAAAGTTAAGTGAAAAAAATTGAAAAAAATAAATAATAAGAAATAATAATTAAATTAATTAAATATAAATTTAAAGAATAAGAAAAATAATAAGGAAAATAATAAGAAAATTATACAAAACATTTTAAAAAGTAAGCGACAAGCTACAAAAAAAAGTGATAAAAAAGTAAAAAAAAAATTGAACTAACCGTGCCGCCCGTTCTCCGTTGATTTGGGCCCCCCCCAAATCAACGGAGAACGGGCGGCACGGTTAGTTCAGTTGGCAGGGAGGGGGTGCATTGCGGAACCTGGCCTTAGGGCGGCAGGGAGAGCAAATCCGGCCCTGTATAGAAATGTATCTGGGAGAATTGATGCTATTTTAAAGGTAAAGGGCGGCCATACCAAATGTTGTGCATTACAGTTTGTAGGTTGTGACCTAACAAATAAAAACGATGGGGCAGATCCACAAAAGAATTACGCTGGCGTATCTATTGATACGCCGGCGTAATTTTAAATTTCCTGCGTCATATCTTTGTTTTGGTATCTACAAAACAAGATACGACGGCATCTGGGATCGATCCGACAGGCGTACGTCTAAGTACGCCGTCGGATCTTAGATGCAATTTTTCGGCGGCCGATAGGTGGCGTTTCCGTCGAATTCCGCGTCGAGTATGTAAATTAGCTAGTTACAGCGATCCACGAACGTACGGCCGGCCGGCGCATTTTTTTACGTCGTTTGCGTTCGGCTTTTTCCGGCGTATGGTTAAAGCTCCTCTTTTGAGGCGTACTCAATGTTAAGTATGGCTGGCGTTCCCGCGTACAATTTAGAATTTTTTACGTCGTTTGCGTAAGTCGCTCGCGAATAGGGATTTGCGTAGAATGGCGTCACCGTCGTGAGCATTGGCTTGTTCCGGGTTAATTTCGAGCATGCGCACTGGAATACCCCCACGGACGGCGCATGCGCAGTTAAAAAAAAAACGTTGTTTACGTCGGGTCCTGATGTATTAACATAAAACACGCCCCCATTACATCCATTTGAATTCCGCGCCCTTACGCCGCCAAAGATACACACGCTGCCGTAACTTACGGCGCAAATTCTTTGTGGATTCTAAATAAAAAAAATAAGTTGCGTAGTGTATCTTAGATACGCTGCGCCCGGCGGAAGATTACGCGCAGGTACGTGGATCTGCCCCGATGTATCCAATATTTAAAACAAGATAAAGGATTTCCAGAGCACTATTTTTTAAGCAGACCTGAACGGCCGCTCCGTGCACCTCTATGGAGCGACGGATGGAAACCCTATTTTCCATCCATCTGGCGGATCGGAAAGAAAATGATCTGCCTGCTCAGCGGGGATTGACGGAGCGATCCCTGCTGAGCAAAGCGGAGCCCATACATGGACACGTCAGTGTGAAAGGGGCTTAAATGTGTTTTTTTAGGCGTGGTGTCTTATATTGAAACTTTGGAAATAGCCACTCAGAGGGAGGGGAATGAGGGGGATGTTATCACTACCCTGGTTGGTTTTTGATTTAGCTATTGAGCTCTCTAAACAGTAGGCTTTTTCAGCAGAAGGCAGGAAGAAACTGGAAAGTAGGTAAGGAGGAGCCTAAAGCTCCACCTTCTGGTGAATTGGCGAATGCTATTTGACCCCGTAAATGTGCAAACTAACCAGAGCCGACAGGCAAATTATTGCCCAGTACATCTGTGTTGAATGGCATATTTGCCAGTTTCTGAATATGCCTTTAAGTGGAGGCTAAGTTAATTAATAGAGATCCGCATTCCACAATCTCACATGATATTGAAATCATTTGAGTAAGCAAAGCCTACCATGGAGCATGTACCTCTGAAAACATGTACATCCATTATCCGCTTTATTTAATGAGATAACACAGCCACTCATCACTTAACGTATCTAACTTAAAAAAGTCAATGCATTTAGACATTGCATGTACCACTTTATTATCTCTGCGTATGGTATAGTATATGTGTGGTTCTTGTTGAAGCAGATAACTTGCAGCTCATTTAAAAAAAATCCAGTAAATGCATGTTCATATTTACCAGCATCACCCCAACAGACTGTCATACTGTGCTAATCCAGTCACTAATAAAACATAAATGCGCTAATATGATTTAATACTGTCTATTCATTAGCAAGATTAATGTCTCTTGCCATGGGACATCATCAGTTAGCAAAGGCTTATTAACACATCATTAAAAAGGAATATTCCTGGCACTGGTTAATGTTTGGTTAAAAATTAGAAAGGCACCAACCTTCCAGATAATGCAGCATGATAACTCCCAGAATCCCCAGTAAACCTTCCATTCATGGTAATTGTTTGTGTCATTGATCAGCAGCAGAGAGGTGCTCCGTTTTCCGGACATAGATTGATATTCCAGAAATTGGGCAATATTTTTTGCCCATTAGTTGAAAGTAAGTGTCATTAGCCATTGTCAGATATGCATGTCATTGTCATATTAATCACAAACGTAGACAAGATATGAATGCATATGACCCATTGCTAATGGGGCCATTTGTTTCTTCAGCTATCAATCCTGCTTTACTACAAGAGAATTTATTTAGTATATTTTCCATGCCATCTGGTCACCGTGTTTTATGGCAGCTAGGCATAGCGTGGCGTGATTAGACAGCCAAGGTGTCCAGAATAAATGATTTACAATTGTGTTGCCTTTTCATATCATTTTATCAAAGGACAAGTTTGTCATGATGACTGGAGATCACCTGGCTTAAAGTGCAGCCATGGGCAAAATAAAAAAATACATATATAATGTAGCCTAGTGTTAACAAAGCCATTTTTGGCTTCCCTGTAACATAGTTTATTACCTGTAGTCCCTGCCAGTAGATCCTTTATTTTTTCGTTTCCTATACCAGGATGATAATGCTGAAATCAAACAGCAGCGTTGCCGTCCTATGGATCAGGTTTTTTTTCAACCAGGGTGCCCAGGCACCCGGCAGTGCCTTGATGTTTCTTCAGGGGTGCTTTGGCAAAATGGCTAAAAATGTATCAAAAATTGTATACAAGCCAGCAGGTGAAGGAAGTCTGCCTGTTAGTTACCCAAAGCCACAGGTCTTCATTATGCGCCATTATGACTTTCTAGACACTGGCATCCTAACAACCAATGACATCATCAGTTGATAAGCTGATCCTTGTTTGACCCTCCTGTGCCTCTATCCCTCAGCACTGGGGTGACATTAGCTGAGTGATTGAGAGAAATTGAGGGAGAAGAGAAACCTAGGAATACTAGTCAGTTGTTGTTGTTCATTTGTTTAATCATGTCCGACTTTTCATGACCTCATGGACCATAGCACACCAGGCTTTTCTGTCCTCCACTGCCTCCCAGAGCTTGCTTATTTTCATGTTCATTGTTTCGATTATGCCCATCTATCCATCTGGTTTTCTGTTGTCCTCTTCTCCTCTTATCTTCCATGTTTCCCAGTGTAGTGGCCCCTTTGGTATCGAGTGAATAACGAGAGGAGAGCTTCTGACGGATGCAGTACTTTTATTCTTTTGCAACAAAGGTGTGCAGGAGGGTTGAACGTTATTCTCTTTAACACCTTGAGCACCGTAAACCATGAACATCATAAGCACCATAGCACCGTGAAAACTGTAAACGACATACAATACATTTGTTTACAGTGATCACCAAAAAGGGGGATTACAAGGTTAATTACAGTTGTCTGCATACATATCTAATGACATTAAACATCTAAGGAAACATGGCCCCATGCAAAATGCTTTGGATTATCTATAGCATATTTAAACTAAAAAGCATGGACACAATTCATATCTAAGAACATATACACCTTTATATAATAATGCACTCTTTACTGCATACCTCGCTCCGCTTGCCAAGGGGGTGCAAAACTTTTAAGCCTTAGGAATTCTCTCAGCAGACATCTTCCATGAGGTCCCGTTGCATGCATCTAAAAGTGAAATCTGAGTTACAGGAAGAGACCTTCTTTCTAAAACAGGAAGAAGGAGTGGTCTCGTGATCCTGCTGATTAAACGTTCCCCAGGGAACCAAGAGGAAGGCAGAAGGGTACCACCTAGCAGTAAGTGCTGAACAAAGATTTACAGTGATAAGCGGACAGTTACACCCAGCATCAGGGTCCTTTCCAATGAGTCCTCCCTCGCATTAGGTGGCCAGAGTATTTCAGTTTCAGGATCTGTAATGCCAGTGAATACTTGATGTCCTTCAGGATTGACTGGTTTGATCTTCTTGACGTCCAAGGACTTTCAGGAGTCTTCTCCAACACCAGTGCGCAAATGAATCAATTCTTCGGCGTTCATCCTTCCTTATGGTCCAACTTTTACAGCAATAGGTTACTAATGGGAATACCATAGCTTTGATTATATGACACTTTGTCGGTAGGGTGATGTCTCGGCTTTTTATAATGTAGTCTAGGTTTGCCATTGCGTCTCTTAATTTCATGGCTACAGTCACTGTCTGCCGTGATCTAGTGATACTAGTCAGTACCAGTGTGCAAAAGTGTATTTGCTTTGCGAGAATAAATCACCTCTAACGCTGGAATAGTTTTTTACATTTTAGAATGTGGTACCTCGAGACTGTCCATAATTTTAAAGGGTTGGGAAACACTGCTATGGATAGTGTAGTCTTAGCTGGACAGGTAGTTTTAAATGCACATTAAGTAAAAAAACAACAAATTAAAGGGATACTAAAGGTTCGATTTAAAAAAAAAATTAATAACAAACATGTCATTCTTACCTCCGCTGTGCAACTTCTTTTGCACAGAGTGGCCCCGATCCTTGTCTTCTGGGGTCCCTCGGTGGCTGTCTCGGCTCCTCCCTGCATCAGATAACCCCCCTGGGAAGCGCTTTCCCAAGGGGGTTACCTTGTGGGCGCGCTCCCGAGTCCTGTATTCGGCGTCCATAGCCGTCAATTACAGGACTCGGCCCAGCTCCCCGGCCCTCTCGTTATTGGAGTTGATTGACATCAGCGCGAGCCAATGGCTGCGCTGCTATCAATCTATCCAATGAAGAGCCGAGAAGCCTATTGCGTTCTCGATGCAGGACTTTCGAGGGGACAGGTAAGTAAACAGGGGGGATGTAAGCATTAAGGTGAAAAAATGGGAAGCTTTACAACCCCTTTAAAGGCCTAACTCTAACAATATTTAAAGTGCATCTATGGTTAAAATGTAAAATCAGATATTGATTTCCACATTGCATTTCAGTTATTTCTACCGTACCCCTAATAATCTGAATGGTCTTTTTTTTATTTTTTATTCTTTAATCTGAATTGTCTTAAAGTTGAACTTTAGTCAGAAAATTAATGTGGAACTTCACTCTTTCATTCAACATTTTATTCATTATGCTTCTAGCATTAAAAAATAGATAGGAGAGTACCTTATATACTCGAGTATAAGCCGACCCGAATATAAGCAGAGGCACCTGGGAAAACATATTGACACGAGTATAAGCCTAGGGTGGGAAAATGCAGCAGTTACTGGGTAAACAATGCCATCTGCAGCCTCACTGTGCCCATCTGCAGTGTAATTGTGCCCAGTTGCAGTCTCACTGTTCCCAGTTGCAGTCTCTCACTGTTCCCAGTTGCAGTCTCTCACTGTTCCCAGTTGCAGTATCTCACTGTTCCCAGTTGCAGTCTCCCACTGTTCCCAGTTGCAGTCTATACAGTCTCTCACTGTGCCCACATATGCAGTCTCTCACTGTGCCCACATATGCAGTCTCTCACTGTGCCCACATATGCACTCTCTCACTGTGACAGGTGCCCACATATCCAGTCTCTCACGGTCAGCAGTAAAACAGCGTGTCTGCCGATGTGTAATCCATATGCAGCCATACCTTTTCATTAGTAAAACAGCGTGTGTCTGCCGCTGTAAAATCCAGTCTGTTCCCGTCCATTGTAAGAAAGCCCCCCCTCCTACTCCTCGTCCGTCCATGATAGAGGAACACTGATACGATGCTGGGAAACTGTAACAGTGTTCCGCCTATCACAGACGAGGAGGAGGCAGGGCTGTCTTACAATGGATGGCCGAACAGACTGGATTATACAGCGGCAGACACACACTGTTTTACCAATGAAAAGGTACGGCTGCATATGGATTACACAGCGGCAGACCTGCTGTTTTACTGCTGACTAGAGTATAAGCCGAGGGCGTAGTTTTTCAGCCTAAAAAATGGGCTGAAAAACTCAGGTTATACTCGAGTATATACGGTATATCTTATTTACTTGTTTTAAAGTATTTTTTTTGCATTTCTTCAGTTAATTCCTGTTTTCCAGGCCTAGGCAATTGATGCCATACTTTCCAGGAGTCTTCAGAAGGAGAGGAGGAGGGGTTTTTTCAGCTAAGCACACACTCCTGCCTGCATGCCTGAGCTAAGGGCAGATGAATTTTAGGAAGTAACTGCTACTAGAATCCTCTGCCATTATGCAAGATGGTCATGGCCAGAAATGGGTGATTTTCCAAGTGATCTCTTAGCAAAATAAAGCATAGAGACATGGAAGGATGGGAGAGTTTTCTTTAAATATTGAAAATTAATTAAATAGCATTTATGGTTTGTGGTGCTCAGATGCAGTGTAGTTCCACTTTAAGACCTACTAGAGTAACTTTAAGACTGGCCCCTTTTGCAGGTAAAGCTATGTAAAACATAAACAATAAGTGTCTATGCTGCTTAGAATCCAGTAATACACTGTCTCACCCTGCTCTGTACATGCTCAGTTGCTCTCCATTTTTAGGCACTGTGTCGAATTTATAGAGGCCGATCTGCTGACAGCCTAAAGTATTACTGCCACTCAGGGACTCTGGGCTTCAACAAAATGGCAGCCTCCAGCAAAAAGAAACCGAAGCAATGCTGGAGGCAGTTACAGCACACACTCATTTTGGTAGCATAATTATTATTGTCAGTAGAACAGAAAAATGTATGGACAGACACACTCCAAAAAACCTTATTGGTTGTCTTTATTGTAAAAAAAAGGATGAAACTGCACTACAAATCACAGCAAGATAAAAGGAATAAACAACTGACGCGTTTCACACTATTGCCTATTGCTTAGTCATAGCATAAGCTTAGATGTTAAATTTTAAAAGCAGCGGCAAGCATGCTCATCTCACAGGTTTGCTAATATGACAGAACACTGCTGATTTGAAAACATCAAAACTGTCGGATAGATTTCAAAAATCCCGTATTTCAATATATAAACTCAGTTTACTGATAAAAATAAGTGTGAAATGCAAGACTCTGGTGGGTGGAAAAATATGTCCGCTTGCTGCCTTCTCACTGTATCCTTACAGTGGAGGAGTGCGGGGTGTAGCAAGATGGAGGCAACAGTACGTCACTTCCGTTACAAAATCTGACAGGTCTCCATATCTGACGAAACACCTGCCTTCTGATCTACAGAGGAGATTCGGGAGGTGGAATCAGTACAGGAATCACTACAGGGGGAGATTGTGGCACCGCAGAGGGGGGTGTCGGTTGCCCTTATTATATCGAAAATAACAAATATGTTTTTTTACCTTAATATCTACCTTAAATCACATTGCTATTTGCCTAGCGTACTTGTTTGTAGCCTAAATACTGAAATTTGCACCTAAAAGTTTTATTTAGTAACTTTATGAAATGCCAGTAAAAACGTGGCTGCGCCAGTAAATTTCAGGTGTCATGCCAGTAAATTTCAATCTGGTAGGTTGGCAACACTGCCGAGCCATTCATTATTATCAAAATTTGATATTCCGAATAAATTCTGAAATTCAAAATCTGAAAATCCACAAATTCAAAAATCCGAAAATTTCAAAGAACAGAAATCCAAACATAATAACAAAAATCTGAAAATTAGAAAATCCAAAATAATAACTAACTAATAACAACTAATTATTAAATTATAGGTATTGGAATTTCCTTTCAAATTTGCCTGTTAGTGAACATAATGAATACAAGTTTATCCGAAGTTAAAAACTTTCCGAAATAACGAAAGCCGCATCTAAACGAATGGAACGTAACAAATTAATAATATTAAATAATAATAATCAAAAGCTTTAGATGAGGCATGCGTTATTTCGAATAATTCATAACTTTGGATACATTTGTATTTATTACGTTCACTAGAAGCCAAATTTGAAAGGAAATTCCAATACATATAATTTAATAGTTAGTTATAGTTATTATTAGTTAGTTATAATTTTAGATGTTCAGATTAAAAAAAAAAAATCTAATTTTTGAATTTTAGAATTTAGGAAAAATTTGTTAAATGGGTTTTCATTAATTAGAATATTTTCAAATTAATGAATTTGTCGAATTTCGTCACAAAATGAATTTGGAACGAAACGTTCCGCACATGTCTAGTATTTTCTGCTCCTTCATCTAGAGTGGGGCACTCTAATACAGGAGGTGTGTTAAGCCCTGTACACACAATCGGTTTGTCTGATGAAAACAGACCGATGGGCTGTTTTCATCGGACAAACTGATCGTGTGTGGGCCCCATCTTTTTTTTTCCCCATCGGTGAAAAAAAATAGAACATGTTTTAAATTGCGTACAGGGCTTTACTGATCAGATAATCAGATAAAAACAAAAGGGAAAATAGCCTAAAAATACAAATGAATGCAGTCGCCACATCTACTGATTGGTAAGCTGCAATATATTACATTTTTGGTTTTGGGTTTAATACTGTTTTAACCACATCAGAAAGCAGTGGCGGTTCATCCATAGAGGGCGCTGGAGCGCCGCCCCCTCTGGCTCTCACCGCCACTAAGTCTAATAACATAGATTCATGCATTGCACGAATCTATGTTATTATCGCCGCTGCCGCTGTTCTATTCAGATGGTCGGCGCTCATGTCCGGCCATCTGAATGACGGCAGCTGGTTGGCTGTACGGAAGTGCCTATCAGAGCCAACGGCTCTGATAGGCTTTTCCGAGTACAGCCCTCGGGTCCCGGAAGCTTATACAAGGAACGCACTAGGGATGCGCTCCTTGTATAAGACTGACAGGCGTCTCAGCCAATCAGGTTGGCCTATTCTGACTACCTGTAACCTGATTGGCTGAGACGCCTGTCAGTCATCGAGGGCGGTAGAAGACATTGAGGGACGTGGATGGCTGAGTCCAGTAAAGGTAAGTGCCGGGCAGGGGGGGGGGGAGAAGCACTTTACAGGGCACAGCGGCGACAATAGGCACAGTGGGCACAATGGGCACAGCGGCGACAATTAAAGGGCACAGTGGTGACAATTAAAGGGCACAGTGGTGACAATTAAAGGGCACAGTGGCTGTGTTTGATGGCATGGCACAGTGGCTGCGTTTGATGGCATGGCACAGTGGTGACAATTGATGGCACAGTGTCTGCGTTTGATGGCATGGCACAGTGGCTGCGTTTAATGGCATGGTACAGTGGTGCAAATTAATGACACAGTGGCTGCGTTTGATGGCATGGCACAGTGGTGACAATTAATGACACAGTGGCTGCGTTTGATGGCATGGCACAGTGGTGACAATTGATGGCACAGTGGCTGCATTTGATGGGCACAGTGAGGCTGCAATTTTTTTTTTTCGTTTGTGCCCCCCCAAAAATTTTGAGCACCAGCCGCCACTGTCAGAAAGGAATAAACACAGACCATTGCCATTAAAGTGCACTTGTGACACCCACATGTACTGCCATTAGCAACCGCCAATTTATAACAATTTGATGGAAATAGAAAACAAAGAAATGAAATGGGTCATGTGACCTTTCATCAATTAGTACATACAGCTCATGAATGTCATATTAATTAAATGAAATTCATTAAATCTCAAGCTTGCTTTTATCACATCTGTGACACATTTGCTGGCATTTCTAAATTTCTAATTTAACTTAAATATAGCTGATCTGTTCATTTATGGAGCACACTGAATCAACCCAAAGCTCCGGTGCCAAACGCATAGCCCTCCGGCTCTCTCTGTGCAGCTCACCATATTCTGGGCACTTTGCATGGTAGCAGTAGGATGCCAGGTGTTGGGATGGTTCCTGCTTTCCCAGACCTGGCACTCAAATGAATTCACTGTCATCAGGCATGATCTCTGCCTACCAGTGTAAGTAATAGTTCCAGCCTGATGTTATCAGAGACAGAAGAGTACAAGCGTAAGTAATCACTGGGGGGGGGGGGGGGGGTAGGGAGACTAGGTAAACAGCATAGCCACTGCCCACCATTGCAGGAGGGGATTAAAAGTATTGTCACTAAACATCAATGCAGAAGGGAGGTTAACAGCAATGCCAGTGACCACCAATGCAGGGACACAGAATTAACAGACTGCCACTGACCATCAATTCAGGGTGAGGTTTAACAGACCACCTTTTACCATTGTGGGGCGGGGGGGTTATTAGCACTTCCACTGACCATCAACGCAGGGTGAGGTTTAACAGACTGACATTTACCATTGTGGGGAGGGGACGGGGTTAATAGCACTGCCACTGACCATCAATGTGGTGGATATTACTGCAGTTACTGACACCAGTGATGGGGGTTATTATTCTGCTCATTGAGACCAATATTGGGGGTTATTATTGCAGTCACTGCACCAATCCTGGGGGTAGTTTTGCAGTCACTGACACCAGTGCTGGGGGTAGTTTTGCGGTCACTGACACCAGTGCTGGGGGTAGTTTTGCAGTCACTGACACCAGTGCTAGGGGTTGTTTAGCACTCACTGACACCAGTGCTAGGGGTTGTTTAGCAGTCACTGACACCAGTGCTGGGGGTAGTTTTGCAGTCACTGACACCAGTGCTAGGGGTTGTTTAGCAGTCACTGACACCAGTGCAGTGAGTCACCAAGCTGGCCCAATGTAAGTATGTAAAATGTATCATCCCTGGAGTTTAGCTTTAATACTTACTAAAAAATATGAACAGCAATGACAGTTTAGAGCCATGAGTCTGATTATCCTGATAATGGGTGTAATTTCTGTCCTGGGGGTCATTATTGAGACCACTGACAAATAATGTTTTGAGGTTATTATTAGGACAACTGACACCGATACTGATTACTGATACCAATGCTGGGGGTTGTTTTACAGTCACTGACATTAGTGCTGGTGGTTGTTTTGTAAATCAATGATACCGATGCTGGGAGTTTTTTGCAGTCACTAACACCAGTTCTGTTTTTTGTTTTGTTTTTTTGCTGCAGTTACTGACACCAGTGCTGGGGGTTGTTTTGCAGTCACTGACACCAGTGCTGGGGGTTGTTTTGCAGTTATGGACACCAGTGCTTGGGGTTGTTTTGCAATCACTGAGACCAATGCTGGGGGTTGTTTTGCAATCACTGAGACCAATGCTGGGGGTTGTTTTGCAATCTCTGACACCAATGCTGGGGGTTGTTTTGCAGTCACTGACACCAATGCCAGGGGTTGTTTTGCAATCACTGGCCCAGATTCAAGGAGCACTTGCGCCCGCGCAACCATAGGTTACGCAGCGCAAGTGCTTACTTGCTCCGGTGTAACGAGTGCTCCTGATTCAGGAACCTTGTTACACCGACTGCAGGCTAAAATCTGCGCGGCATAAGGCTCTTATGCCTCGCAGATTTTAGGCTGCATTCTTGCGGGGGCCGCTAGGGGGCGCTCCCATTGTGTATCAGCGTGTAGTATGCAAATTGCATACTACCACTGATTCACAAGCTTGCGCGGGCCCCGCGCAAGCCAGGTACGGAGTTTCCGTACGGCTACTTTTAGCGCAAGGCTGCCCCTTCTAATAGTAGGGGCAGCCAATGCTAAAGTATAGCCAGCCTTCCCGCGCCGTGAAATTTGAATTTCACGGCGTTTGCGTAAGTGAAACGTGAATGGCGCTGGACGCCATTCACGTTCACTTAGAAGCAAATGACGTCCTTGCAGCGGGATCATTTAACTTGCGCGCGCTTAAGCCGGGCAAATTTGCCGGCGCACCCTCGCAATTCACGGAGCTACTGCTCCGTGAATTGAGGGCAGCGCAAAATATTTGCGGGGGCGCAGGGCAAAATCGTTGCCCTGCTCCCCCGCAAATATCGCGCAATTCTACTTGAATCTGGGCCACTGACACTAATGCTGGGGGTTGTTTTGCAATCACTGACACCAATGCTGGGGGTTGTTTTGCAATCTCTGACACCAATGCTGGGGGTTGTTTTGCACTCACTGACACCAATGCTGGGGGTTGTTTTGCAGTCACTGATACTAATGCTAGGGGATGTTTTGCACTCACTGACACCAATGCCAGGGGTTGTTTTGCAATCACTGACACCAATGCTGGGGGTTGTTTTGCGATTACTGACACTAATGCTAGAGGTTGTATTGCAATCACTGAGACCAATGCTGGGGGTTGTTTTCCATTCACTGACACCAATACAAATAGTCGCCAAGTTGACGCAATATGAGTATGCAAAATATATCACCACTTGAGTTTAGCTTTAAGTCTTACTAAAAAATATTAACAGCAATGGCATCCTAGAGACATGAGCCTGATTATCCTGAGAATGGGTGTGATTTCTGTCTTCCTTGTTTCTACTCAACTGCTTTAAATAAACCATAGCAGTCGAAAAGCATTGCAAGCACCAGTCTTTTATAAGGGGAACAACATCCGCCCTACCACTGGGTACAAAGCTAGCTAATACATTCTAGATTGCATTATGACAATAAAAAATCCACATGTAATTTATTCTACAAAAAACATAAATAAAACTCGTGTCTCTTAGATCTAGATGTAAAATGTTAAATCGTCTTCCCTGTTGAGATAGGTTCCGCTATAATGTAATCACACCGACTGAAGAAAAAGGTCACCTATTTATTTATGCATAAAGCACTTTTCCATGTATTCAATCTCAGCACACACTTCAGTGGTTATTGAAACAGAGAGGAAAAGAAAGCAGAGTGTAAGGGTAAATATTAGCTGCAAATAGTTTGGAATTATTTATTACCTGGAACTTGTATGACTCAATACTCAGCAGGCAGGGAATTTCATCTGAATGTTCTTAGAGGTTTCAAAATGAGCTAAATTGTATATTTTGGAGAAAAGTGACTACAACTTATCGAGAATATTAGATGAAGATGCCACACATTGGTTGCCTGGAAGGATAACCCCAGTTCAAAGGAAACAGTCACAATTGGATTGACACAAGAATTTGAATATTCTGTCTTAAAGTAGACCTGAACTCAAAAAGAAAGGTTTCTGAGAGAGAGAGAGAGAGAGAGAGAGGTTCCACACTGTGCATAGCCGCTCCTCTAAAGCCTGCACTCTATACACAGCAAACCCCTGAACTCTGCACTCTGTACATAGTGCACCCCTGAACTCTACACTCTGAATATGGTACCCCTGGAACTGCACTCTGTACATAGCGCACCCCTGAACCCTACACTCTGTGCATAGCGCACTACTGAAATCTGCACTTCGTTCTTAAGGCATTCCTGTACCCTGAACTCTCTATGTAACGCACTAAAGATATAAAAGGCCCTTTGAGAGCGAGCATACTGCTTATGTGGCCCTGCAGATGAAATTAAGTTTGACACCCCTGTTCTAAGGCATCACTGCTTCTGAATGCTAGTCCTCTCCCTTGGAGTGAGATTTGGTGATGTCACTACTGTGCTACTCACTACTTTGTTGGTCATTCTTCTCCTGGCTGGAGAGAAAGCTGTACCTGAGAACCTGGAGTGCAAGGAACTACCTTATTTTGTTTTACTCATTCTGGTGTTCTGTGCTTTGTCCTTTCCTGCTGCTTGTTGAATATTATTCTACCAGTCATTAGGACATCTCTGACATGAGGAAGAAAAGCCCTCTACCCAAATGGCTGCCTCCACACAGAGAAAGGGTGCAGAACATGCCATGATTGGGAATATATCAGCTGCATGGAGCCTGCAAGCCATGCTGGTGATGTAACCCCATTAGCAAACTTTACATACTTTTTTTTTTTAATTTATTTTATGAAGTCTGACAGTAAGTGTACCTAACTGCTTGACCTCAAACTCAAGGCAACCACCCTGAGTAGGTAAAATGTCCCATTGTGTTTGATCATTT
Organism: Rana temporaria; assembly: GCF_905171775.1. Taxonomy (NCBI): domain Eukaryota; kingdom Metazoa; phylum Chordata; class Amphibia; order Anura; family Ranidae; genus Rana; species Rana temporaria. The sequence continues at coordinate 64,045,765 of NC_053490.1, forward strand.
GCAAGATGGCGACTTTTGAAATACTACACTGTATTGTGCTCAATACAGTTGTTTATGCTGCTTTTTTATGCTCTGCTGTTTTTGAAGAGGTAATCTTGCGTTGCTAAATAACTTTACACACACTATTTCCCAACTTAAAGTGGTTCTAAAGCCTAAACATGTTTTATCTTTTTTTTTTTTTTATCAATAACAGTTTTATTCAGAAAATTTTTCAATACACGTATACATTCAGGATGAATCTCGATAGCAATATCTAGGTGAATGGTCATGAACATACTGGAGAATGTCTAACAGTCTACTTGACCCATTATGTGTCCACTCACGAAGTAGCGAACATTTCATACCGGGTATCAGCTGCAGGAGCCAGTTAAGTGCAAAAAACTAGATAAACCTATCAGTGCAATGTTATACTAGTGAACAATCTCGTATCACCCGTGGGTTCACAGGAGGAGAGAAAGAAAAAAAAAAAGAAGGAAAAGAGACAGCAAAAAGAAGAAGAAGGGGGAGGGGGAAAGGGGAGGGAGAAGGGGAAGGAGAGTGGAAGGGAAGGGAGTGGGAAGGGAAATCACCAATGCGGCTCAGTTACCTGATCAGGTTTCCTCAACATGTTTTATCTTAATGCATTCCTTGCATTAAAGCAAAAAATGTTTAGGCATCAGCATCCCCCTTACCCCCCCCCCCTCTTTTACTTACCTGAGCCGTCATTTGATTCATCGCTGTGCACGTCTGCAGCTCTTCTCTCTCCTCACTTCAGGGTCTCGCTGGCTTTGCTGGGGCACAGGGAGCCATCCTGCTGTCTGTGTCAATGGACTCAGCAGTAGGGGTCAGGAGCAAGACGCTTCCCATAGGGGCACTGGACAGAAAGGAAGGGCCAAGACCGCTAGCGACCCGAGAAGAGGAGGTTCGTGGCCACTCTGTGCAATTCCATTGCATAAAGCACGTAAGTATGGACATATTTGTTATTTTTCTATTAAAAAATGTTTACCTTTACAATTTATAACCCCTTCTTCACCTTGCACAGTCCAACACCACAACAATTTTTCAGGCTCTCAATGGTGGAAAAAAACACAAAAATTACTCAGTTCATTTGCCAGAGGTAACAGCCAATCCTGGATGAGCCCCCACGTGTAGCACTACCCACGAAGGAGCTGCTGGTTTGATTTGGGTGGCATGTTACCTCTTATCTTCTCACCGTCTAGGGTACTGGATGAGAGCTGTAATAAAGTTAATGTCTTTTCTGTGCTTTTATTACCCAGCCGGGTAAAAACGATAAAAGTAGAATTAGGTGAAGGGATAGAAGAGATGAAAATGGCGGATTAAGGGTTAACTCATGTGGAAACAGTCCTGCTTCCAATGAGAAAACTTCTTCGCCACTCTAGCCAGAGTGGGTACAGCGCACCTGGATAGGCCTCACTCAACAGCCTAGCAGCCACAGTGTCACTCGGAACTTTATGTTATAGTCTCTGCCACAGAACCTCCTAAAGGTGGAGACAATCTCGGTCCAAAATCCTTCTCAACTGCATTCAGCACCTGGATCTCCTTCAAAACAGCTTCAATTGCATCAATAACTGACAGACGACCACCGTCCAGCCTCCCAGGTACGAAGTGTCCTTCGATGAGCAGATAGGCCTCTCCTGCGACACCAGCCTCATGCTCGGTGTCCCTCAGACAGGTTATCCATTGACCGACTTCCTCCACTTTGGACGGACAGCACAAAACCACTTGTAATTCTGTAGACCCAGTCTGCTTACTGAGCCTACGAGGTAGATTGGCGCTCCAGACCAACGTGGTCCCTGTGCCAGGAACACAGTAACATTTACACGCACCCCAGCCAGGAGGGCCATATACGGGGTTGGTCGGATGACTGCCCAGGTGGAAGGCGTGAGGCGACGACCCTGAATCAATGGCGTCTGCCCCTTAAATACCCCTCCCCAGCATGCACACGAGTATCCACACTACCCTGATTCTACTGCTGCCCCCTGCTGTCTGGGGGTGACGGGAGTCCCCAGACAAAAGGATAGGCACACAGCACAGCCAGGGCTGGAACAGAAGCCTATAAAATTTGGCTAAATTAACATGGTCAAAGCCAATTAACTCTCTGCCCCGCTTCTAAATTTACAATAGCACCTGCTATGAAAGTAGCCAGGCACTATAATAATAAGTGTGGTTTACTATTCAATGTATACACTCTGGCATCCTAAATATCGCTAATATACGCTAAAAAACGCTATTGAAAAAATGTTGAAAAAAGCTGTAAAAAAATGAAAAAAGGTGAAAAACTCACTGCAAAGCTACTGCCGTTTTTATAAAGTTATTTTAACGTCCAGTGTGCATTAGGCCTAAAAAGCAAACACCGGAACAATAAAGACAAGTGTAATTAATATTTTATTTATATCATAGATACAATGTTGCAAATGTTCTCATATACTGTACATATTGCAGTACTGTTAGTTTACTTTAATGCTAATACAGTATAACGTTTATGAAATAGTTGAATGTAACAACTCCAAAGAGTCTTAAAAGTAAACTTTTTTTAATCTCTGAATATTTTCATTGAGACTTTTCTGTTCTGGAATTTGTTCTCCGCAATCATATTGATTTCCGCAAAGTAGGGCATCAACAGAGGTAATTTCCCCATAGGACGTGCTGGGAAAATGCTTTGTTTTCCAGAGCATTCTTTTTTAATCACTATAAATATTTAATTTGGGTTACAGTTAATCTAGTCATTAATGTTAAGAGAACCTGTCATTTTTTGCTATTTTTGGCACTATAAATTAATATTTAACAATGACTGTTAATGTAAAACTGTGAGCAAAAAACACTTATATAGAGGATGCAGTCTGTCTGTCAATAGCATTAACACAGCAGTTTGTATTTTTATTATCTGTTGATCCTGCTGGTACATCAATTACTTTTTCACTGCAAGTAATAGAGTGACAATGTTGCTCCTTCTGTAGTGAGATTGAAGAATAGTATTGTCATGCAGTGGGGTAATCTTACTTGAAGTCTGTTTTAAAACTACACGTCCATGTAAGAGACAAATTAAAGCCTAACTGCAGCTAACATGTTTTAACCACTTCATTACTGGGCACTTAAACCCCCTTTCTGCCCAGACCAATTTTCAGCTTTCAGCGCTGACGCCTTTTGAATGACAATTGCGCGGTCATACAACACTGTACCCAAATTATATTTTTATATTTTTTTCCCCACAAATAGAGATTTCTTTTGGTGGTATTTGATCACCTCTGCGGTTTTTATTTTTTTGCGCTATAAACCAAAAAAAAGAAAATTTTGAAAAAAACACAATATTTTTAACTTTTTGTTATAATAATATCCCAATTTAAAAATATATATATATTTTTTTTCCCTCAGTTTAGGCCAATACCTATTCTTACATATTTTTGGTAAAAAAAATCGCAAATAAGCGCTTATTGATTGGTTTGCGCAAAAGTTATAGCGCCTACAAAATAGGGGATACATTTATGAATTTTTTACTAGTAATGGCGGCGATCTGCGATTTTTGTCAGGCCTGCGATATTGCGGCTGACACATCGGACACTTTTGACACTGTTTTGGAACCATTCACATTTACACAGCGAACAGTGCTATAGTAATGCACTGATTACTGTATAAATGTGACTGTCAGGGAAGGGGTTAACACTAGGGGACGAGGAAGGGGTTAAATGTATTTACTGGGAGTGATTCTTACTGTGGGGGGAGGGGACTGACTGGGGGAGGTGACCGATCTGTGTCCCTATGTACAAGGGACACAGCATCGGTCTCCTCTCTCCCTGACAGGACGTGGAGCTCTGTGTTTACACACAGAAATCGCTATCGCACAATTCTGAAAGTGATTCTAATTTATTATCGCTGTTTTCTAGCTGGTCTAAAACCACTTTTGACATAAAGTGACACTTTTTGGTTGCTATGGACAATCTCCAGTTTCCAGGCAGAAAAAAACAGTATTTATAATATAAAAGTGCATGCAGGGCACTGGACAGACCACTAGGGACAAAGGGGGTGTGTATTTTTTACAGTGTACTGTATCTATACTGTGTTTTAAATTTATTGAATTTTGCGCCGAACGGAGGAGGAGATATCTCGCACACAGCGGGGAGAGATCGCAGGATCCTGGGGACAAGGTAAGTAACTTTCCCTGGATACTGCGATGCGATCCTGTGCTCGTGGTTACCACTTTTGGAAGTGAAAATTCACCCCGAGCCACACTCGGGATTACCGCTAAGGAGGTTAAGAAAATAAATATTAATACTCAATAACTTTACTATACATCAATAATTTAAACCCAAAGGGGGAGATTTACTAAAACTGGTGCACACAGAATCTGGTGCAGCGGTTCATGGTAACAAATCAGCTTCTAACTTCGGCTTGTTCAAGTTTTGACAATAAAAACTAGAAGCCGATTGGTTGCTATGCTCAGCTGCACCAGATTTTGTGTGCACCAGTTTTAGCTAAAAGCTAAACACAATACACAAATGTCCGACATTCAGCGCATGTGTATGTCGGTCTGTCCAACAGAAGCCGGCCAAGCCAAGCCGAGCATGCTGGAAAACTGACTGACTCCCGAGCCGACCTAGTATGCTGGAAAACCAGCAGTTGACCGATTCCCGAATCCCGATCACCAATCTTAGTCAATGGCAGAAAGCGCTGATCAGAGTGTTCTGTTGGGGGGGGGGTGTCCCCCCTGTCAGAACACCACAGCTCAGCGGGGGAAATCGATGTACATACTTCAGATGGTTAGTACAGAGGCTGTGATCAGAGCTGACAGTTTTTTTGTTTTTTTTGGAAAAAAACTTGTAGTGTGTACCAGGCATAAAGGGAAAAAAGCATTTTGCAAGTGTATTTGCTCCAGAGCTTAATAAATGAGGTAAATCTTCACTTTGCAAAGAATACCCAATCACATGCAAGGAAAATAAAATTTTAATCTATACTATTTAGATATATATATATCAGGGGTCTCAAACTGGCAGGCCTCCAGCTGTTGGAGTCATGCTTGTTACTGTCAGCCTTGCAATGCCACATGGGACTTGTAGTCTCACAAACAGCTGGAGGGTCACCAGTTTGAGACCCCTGAGAGATATATATATACTGTATTTATTGGCATATAACACTCACTTTTTTACACTGAAAATAGAGGGTAAACTGTGCCTGCGTGTTATACGCAGGGGGCTGTGGAAAGTTTTTTCCTTGAAATTTCCCTCTTAAAGTTAGGGTGTGTGTTATACGCCTGTGCGTGTTATACGCCGATAAATACGGTATATATATATATATATATATATATATATATATATATATATATATATATATATATATATATATTTTAGTGCTGTCAAGCGATTAAAATTTCTAATCGCGATTAATCGCATTAATGTCATAGTTAACTCACGATTAATCGCGCGATTAAGGAGGTTCACCCTTTAAAACATTTTTTTTTTTTGTTTTCTTATTTTTTTTTTTTTATAATATTAAATTGTGTTTTTTTATTTTTTTACATTTTGATCACTTTTATTGCTGTCACAAGGAATGTAAACATCCCTTGTGACAGCAATAGGTGGTGACAGGTACTCTTTATGGAGGGATCGGGGTCTAAAAGACCTCCGAGCCCTCCTTTGCACTTCAAAGTATTCAGATCGCCGAAAACGGCGATTCTGAATACTGTGTACTTTTTTAAATCCGGCGCCATTGGCAGCCGAGAAACCCGGAAGTGACGTCATGACGCCGCTTCCGTGGTTTCAATGCGGAGACTGAATCAAAGCCGTTTACGGCTTAGTGTCAGTCTCCGCCTGAACACAGAACGCGGCGGATTGGAGGATCGGGTCTCCCGGTGGGACGGGAGGCCCGGTCAGAGCGGCGAAAGGCAGCGGGAGGGGGGGATGTCCCCTCCCGCTCCTCCGGCATAACAACCGAGCGGCTTTTAGCCGCATCGGTTGTTATGTTTGGATCGCCCGCTCTAAACAACGGTACCGGGATGATGCCTGCGGCTGCAGGCATCATCCCGGTATAACCCCCGAACGCCGAGGACGCATATATGCGTCCCGTCGGCGTGAAAGGGTTAAGAGGTACGTGCTGACAAAAAAAAAAAATGTTTTAAAGGGTGAACCTCGTTAATCGCGCGATAAAAAAATTGACGGCGTTAAAATGGGTTTGTGTTAACGCCGTTAATAACGCGTTTAACTGACAGCACTAATATATATATATATATATATATATATATATATATATATATATATATATACACATACACATGTATTTATTGGCATATAACACTCACTTTTTTACCCTGAAAATAGAGGGTAAACTGTGCCTGCGTGTTATACGCAGGGGGCTGTGGAAAGTTTTTTTCCTGAAATTTCCCTCTTAAAGTTAGGGTGCGTGTTATACGCCGATAAATACGGTATATATATATCGGTATATATATATATATATATATATATATATATATATTTATATTAATAGTTATTTTTTTTATTTTTTTTGGATCGTGGATTGGATAATGGAAGTCAGCAGAGCTGCACCTGGTACACTAAGCTCTGGGGGAAGTTCCCTTGCCAAGTGAATATTCTTTTGCGAAGTCTATTTGCCTTTAGTAAATCAACTTCAATAGCTTCAATGCTTTGTGACTTTACTTTCTTGTATCAAGTATGGGGAACCGGAGATCTGGTTTTACCTTGACTTTACTGATCTGCATGTTTGTTCCAGTTCAGTGTTTAAAAAAAAAAAAAAGGAAGCCAACATTCACAATACGTACCTTCACTGGTATGTCTATTTTATAGCATCACGTTTACCACAATATAAATGAATGTGGCCAATGAATGCACAATTAATGTCAACCTATCAAGCACATTGGATGTGCAGGGTCATTAGAGATTTATAAATATGCCCTTCTGACTTACTGCAGGATTTCATCATCAATTCCTAAGATGTGGAAACCTATATCACAAAGTCTGTATTCCATTTAATTAGTTTAATGGTTCACGCACACTCAAGTAACCATTGTGCATTTAATACATTTATTCACGATAATGGAAAGGATAGGAACTAGTGACACATATGTTGGGCGCATTCTGATTTAATGAAGAAAACATTAGCTTAGTGTGACACTTGCCGGGGGCAGCTTGGTTTCTGTTGTGTACTGTGAGTGGCCTGGCCCCTATGTAGTTATAGGTCATCATTATGGGCTCATTTGTAGACAGTTACAGAGGCTGGCGTCTGTGTATTAAGTCACAGCTGTGGTTGCTGTTACTAATATGCTAAGCTCTATTTTCCCATCATCCCCATTAACCTTCACAGCTAAAGGTAATTAACCATATCTGACGGAGAATATGTCACCAACCTGAAATGTGAATGGTTTGCTAGCATACAAGTAATGTCGCCAGGCCTTTTGTTTAAGATGCTGTGGAAAAGTAATACTAGTACCCTGGCTCCAATATCTCCAGGTCATTTTGAACCAGTTATCATAGTAAGTTTCAACCTCCCATCGCTGGCATTGGAATACTAGGCCATATGACCAAATGCAAAACTCTCCCCTATCCGTAATAACAGCAAACACACACATGCTCTCATAGACCCAGGTTTCTGGAAAGAAAGGCAAATTCCATAATTGAGAGCAGGCCCGTCGCTACAGGACAGGCAAAACAAACAATTGCTTGGGGCCCCGAGCTGGCCTGGGGCCCCCAACTTCCCCTTCTCAGGCTGTAGCGTGGCCGAGTTCCTCTTCCTTCCACCTGGAGTCCTGTCAGTCTGGCCGGGTACCGCGTGTGGTACAGGAGATTCAGTTTCCTGTCCCCGGCCGGACTGACAGGAAGTGCACACTGAGTGTCTCCTGTACCGCATGATACCCGGCCCGGCTCGGGCACAATCTGATAGGGGACTGGGGATAAGGCAGGGGGAAGAGGAGCTTGGTCAAGCTACAGCGGCAGCCTACAGGGAAGAAGGGGAGGTAAGAATAGAAAAAAAAATTTGTGTAGCGTTAACGTAGCCTTTGCATCCGGGGGATGCTTGGGGGCCCCCATTTCGCTTGGGGCCCCCAAATTCCTTCAAACGGCCCTGATTGAGAGTGGTAATATTTTAGAGTGTGGTAGGGTGCCTCATGTTTTACATAAAACAGAGAATAAGCTCTGATTTATCTTGTTCCTCTAAATTAAATCACAGGGGCTGTACAATAGGATTAGACTGCTTAGAAATGCCATGGGGTTTATTTACGAAAGGCAAATCCACTTTGCACTACAACTGCACTGTAAGTGCTCTTGGAAGTGCAGTCGCTGAAGATCCAAGGGGGGCATGAAAGGAAAAAACAGCATTTTTGCTTGTACATGATTGGATGATAAAATCAACAGAGCTTCCCCTCATTTCAGCTCTTCCCTTCAGATTTACAGCGACTGCACTTTCAAGTGCAGATTGGATTTGCCTTTAGTAAATCAACCCTCATGTCAATAACCTAAAGCAGATCCTCACCCATAAATTAAAAGTCCCCCCTATCCACTCCACTACCTGTATAGCGGCTTTTTATATTTTTAGTTGTTTAGCCTTTTTTTCAGAAAAAGGGTCTGGCCCTGTGCCCAATACCTACTATTTGTTTAGCTGAACGTCACATAGAGTATCTCAGGAGGCCTTAGTGTTTCATTCACAGAGGAGGAGGTGGGGGTGAGCCGGTTATCAGGAGGCCCACCGACTGAACCCAGAAGAGCTGGCAGGGTTGTCGCACACAAACATGGTGGCTGAGAAGAGGGTCTCAGCAGGACAACGCTGGATCCGCATGATGGGTGAGTGTCCAAACTGTGGAGAACCCGTCACAAGGTAAGCAGGGGTAAAAAAAAAAAAAAAGAGGGCCTGGGAAGCTAAAGATCCGCTTTAAAAAAATTGCTGGTGAACTTTTCATACTGACTTGCAATGTTCCTCTAAATTTGCTAGCAAATGTGACTAATTCAGGCAAAGTCACTTCCCCAGCACAGCCCTCTCCCTCTTGCATGTCATAGCCCTCTCCTCTTTTAGGAGTATCTCATTAAGCCTCATGCACCCAGGTGTATGAATTTATGCTAAAATTTAAAGAATAAACAGTGCTATGTATAATACAAATACAAGCCACCACACAACTTTGGAGAAAAGAAAAACTAGGAAAAAAATGGAAAAATGTCGCGCTAGTACCTGTGTAAGGATATGGAAAGGAACCACATCTGATAAAAACCAAACCAAAACTGCATATAATGATATATGTCTAAATAATAAAAGTGTCACCACGTGACCGTGCTAAACACATTGATACACAAAAAATGTCACAAGCGGTGACAGACTTCAGCTCTCTGCTCAGGGAGCTCTAAGAACCGAGAGATCAGAGTTGTTTGGTCGCTTGGTCTTAGAGCTGATGGAGGACAGATACAGCACCGGGTCAATGCTGCATCCACCTAGGTAAGTATGATTTTAAAAAATCCCATACATCTCTTCTAACCAAAGGTGTTTTACTTCATTACACCTTTCAGAAAACCTTCATAATATAAAATGTATATTTAAAAAAAACAGTAAAAAGGAAAAAATTGGAAAAAAGTACTATTTGGTTAAACTGATCCCTTTTGTTGATTGGCTGTTTTTATGCCCTACATAACTGGAGGTGTGGAAGGATTAGTCCTTTTCCTGCATACATTGTACAGGAATGTGTCCTTTCTTCTAATCTCACAAAGTATAGAGGTATATAGTGATTTTTCGTGAATAACAGTATTCCTGGTTAGTAACATCCAAGCATTGGGCAGTAACCACCACTTTATGCCTGACTGGCACGGAGACATGAAGAATGTTTCTCCAAATTCCTCTTAACGCTGTCTGGGCAGCATGGGCCTGGGTGTTTGAAGAAATTTAATGGGGGCCCAAAAATTGTTCTTGCTCAGGGGCCTTTTGAGGATTTTGTCCACCACTAGGCTTCCCTTCATTACTATGACATGCCAAGTCACAGAGGAAGTTACATAGTTACATAGTAGGTGAAGTTAAAAAAATACACAAGTCCATCAAGTCCAACCTATGTGTGTGCTTATATGTCAGTATTACATTGTATATCCCTGTATGTTGTGGTTGTTCAGGTGCTTATCTAATAGTTTCTTGAAACCATCGATGCCTTCCACTGAGACCACCGCCTGTGGAAGGGAATTCCACATCCTTGCCGCTCTTACAGTAAAGAACCCGCTACGTAGTTTAAGGGTTAGTTAGGAGTCTCCTGCCTTGATTTAACTGTACTTTGACATTCCGTTTGATTGGCGTGTTCACCAGCGATTGTAGTGCATCAGATGACCTGAGACAAGTGTAGGATTCAATTTACTTTGCAAAATTTAAGAAAAAAAAAACTGGTTGACTAACCCTTCTTGCTGTGATACAGAGCTGGAAAGAGACATATTGCCAAGCCTTGTGAAGACAAATGCTAATACAAGTCATCAATATATCTATAAGGAAATAAAGATACGTAGTAGTGTGCTGTCTGATTAAAAAATTGCTACTGTTATCTAACCCAGTGTTTCTCAACCTTTTTCTAGTCGGGGCACCCTTAAAAAGTATTTTCAGTCTTGAGGCACCCCAGTCCAAGGCTTGGTTCACATTACGGTGTAAACCAAGCAAAATTGCGCTCATTCCTGACACACAGACAAATGCTCTGCTCTTTAGGGGTACCATTAATTCTTAATGGTACCCCCACACATTGGAAAACATGGGGTGCTTTTGCTGCAGTGCAATTTAAAAAAAAAAGAGTTTGGGGACTTGTTTCCCTGCATTTTGTGGGTACGGAAATAATGGACTGCCCTACATGCAGCTACACAGATGTGAACCAAGGGCTTGTTCACATGTCATAGGGGCGGTAAAACCACATGGTTGAGCTGTTTTTACCACCCCCAACTTCTCCACCTTTAGCTGCAGAGGCAGCAGCTGATGGTGTTCACATGCTGTGGCTGCAACTGGAGGTATACCGAGGGTGAATGGGGCTGCACTGCAACTACCCCGCAACTGTGTGCATTGCACGGTTGCGGTGTAGTGATGCTGCTATTATGGGCTTAAAACAGGTGGTAAAGAGGCAACATAATGCCTCTTTACCGCCTGTCAAATGCCTCTGAAAAGCAATCTGTGCATGGATTGCTTTTCTGAGGAGCAGCAGTCCTTGCTGCTATCAAACAAGAGCTACAAAAGCCATTCTGATTGGACAGGAATGGGGGGGTCAGGATTAAAAGTAACATACACACACACATACAGACACATGCTTACACATGCTTACACACACATAGCACGCACACACACATACAGGCAGACACTTAAATGTGCAGACACACACACAGACACATGTATAAAGCCGGGTACTGCACTCTAGGGGGGAGCAGAGAGCACAGCACACTCCTCTGCACTTTACTTTCACTTTTGAAGCCGACATAGCTTCTCACAGTTCGGCAGGAGAGCTCATCTGACTGCCTTCTCTCCACTGACCCCGCGGCACACCTGAGAACCTCTGACGGCACACCGGGGCACACTGGTTGAGAAAGGCTGATCTAACCAACCACTGAAAATGATTATTTTTGTACCAAGTGTTTTTTTGTTATTTTTTATTTTGCTATTGTTCTTGGTTTTTAAAAAGTTTCCTTTTTCTTTACTTATAGAACAAAGTTTTGTTCGTAGATACAGACCATTGCACGTGTATCAGATAACTTATTGTCACTGTTAGGTTTCCTTTCACTTTGGATTTCCTTACAAAGCCTACTAGCATGAACTGGGCAATGTTTACCAAGAACAGTCAGCCCAAAAACATGATGTGCTTAAGACTAAGGACTCAAAGGGAGAGATTGACTAAAACTGATATACATAGAATTTGGTGAAGCGGTGCATAGTAACCAATCAGCTTCTAGGTTTTATTGTCAAAGCTTAATTGAACAAGCTAAAGTTAGTAGCTGATTGGTTACTATGCACAGCTGCACCACATTCTGTGTGCTCCAGTTTTAGTAAATCACCCCCAAAGCAACTATTTCACATTTTCATGGGGCCAGGTAAATGGTAGGATACGCCCTATGAGCATGCATATGCCAGACAGACACTCTATCCAGATTTGAACCTATTCCACTGATGGAGGCCTAAGGCCGTATACTGTGCCCCACTTGGAGCCTATTATTCATGTTGTTTCAGACATATATATATGTTATAGGTTTTACATTTATAGCTGTCATGCAGAAACTTTAGGATTGGTTCATACTAAACGCCAGTGGCGTCACTCGTTGGCGTCACCTGGTGCAGTAAATTCTGGCTAAGCACATAGCTGCCACTGACAGGTATATGTCAGAGATTTCACCATGATCACCCTTCTTAGGATTGGAGACCACTAGAAGGGTAAGGGAGGGGAGGGGGGCACTGATTTGAAAGGAAGGGTGACACCCTAAAAGGACAGAACCCACTTAGAACCCCCCAAGTGTGGGGGTCATGGTAATGATGGCATTTTAGCAGACACGGGGTTAAAAAGCAAAGGTGAGGTGGGGATGGGCAGCACAGGTGCTCCAGGAGGTGGGTAGTTACCCCCCACATGTTGAGCCCCATGGAGCAGTGTCACCAGATGCCCAGGGACCTGTTAGACGGCAGGGGTGCAGCGAGGAACTGGGTTCTGCAAGTCAAAGGAAAAGTTTGGGGCACCATGGTTCAACTTAAAACAGCCGGTGCCTGAGCCTTACCCCCCTCCATCCCAGGCCCTGGGCACCAGCAGGCCAGCACTCTACTTTATTGGAGTCCCAGCCTCAGTCTGTCCCAGATCCTTGCCTCTGCTAAGCCATTTCCCCCCTAGTCCCTGTAGGCTTTCCCGGCATTTCTCCAGACATGCCTGCGATGCTGGGGATGCCATGTATGCATAGTACCGGCGTTGATGGCATCAGCACAGCTTATGCTGGCACCGGCCCTGACAGTGTCACCCCTCTGCCTGGGTGCAGTCCGCATCCCCTGCACCCCCATAGCGATACCACTGCTAAATGCATGGCCATTCACAAAATGCATAAAATAAATCTGAACTCCAGGTATTACATAGCTCCTAACTGTCCCTGATTTTGAGGGACTGTCCCTGATTTGGAACAATGTCCCTCTGTCCCCATTTCCTCCTCATTTTGGTCTGATCTATATAGTTGTATATAAAATGCACCATTTATCTTTCAAAAAGTGTTTCCCAGTGCTAAACCTTCCATCCAATTTCAAAATTGCTGCATTTGTAAAATTCAAAAGCCAATATAAAGGAATAGTAGTGGTAAAAAAAAAAAAAGCACTTGTGGGTTTAACATATTTTTTGTATAATTCTCCTTTAAGAGGGCGTGGCAGGGGGTGTGTCCTATGCCTACATACTTTTGTGATTAGGTGTTCCTCGTTCCAATCCCATAAAGTTGGGGGATATGGTATTAGTCACTCCTATTTTTATTTATTTATTTTTCCTGGCTCCAGTAGCCTTTCTCAATCCATGGGACCGGACCAGTGCTGCAGTCTCCCAAGTGTGCTGTCAGCTTGGGTCACATGCCCTCCTCCTCCAGACACAATGCAGGGTTAATAACCCTGCATTGTACTTGATGACGCAGAGGGGTCACCCACAGACTGGAGCTTCAGATGGAGGAGAGCAGTGTGGGAGCCCCCAGACAGGAAAAAGGGTAAATATTACAACTTACCACTACTCTAGACTAAACTAACCTGTGGGGGAGAGAGGGGCCCACTGCAGGGGCTGATTTTGTCTAATTCCTAAAATTCAGCTTTAAATGTTTTCATAGGTTCTGTTCAAACTAACATGTTGTGTTGCAATGCCGCAGTTTGTCCGGTGTTCTATCGAGAAAAATGCCCCCAATGGGTCTGCGCATGCATGATATGTTGATCAGCTGGCGTGACGTAAACACAGGGAATGCGCAGATCGTTGAAGATTTTTTTTGAAGGGAGACAGTAATTGATTGGCACTATTCAAAGCTATGCAAACAGCAGAGGGAGACTTTACTTGTCAGATTGTGCCTCGCTGTTGCGGGGCGGGTTTTCCTTGTGCTGAAGGGCGGGTTTTGTTTGTGTTGCAGGGTGGATTTGGTGTGTTGAACGTCAGGTTTTGCCTGTGTGTAAGGGCGGGTTGCAACACACACAAAACCCACCCTTTAACATGCCCACAACCTGTGCCACAACAGCGAGGCTCAATCTGACAACTACGTTCCCCCGCTGTTGGCATAGCATCAGACAATGCCTCAGACGATCTGCGCTTGCACTGTTTACGTCACGCCAGCTGATCAATATATCAGCTGGAGTCACGTTTGGTACTGCACATGCTCAGACCCATTGAGGGGCATTTTACGACGGGAGGCATTTCTCGATAGAACATCGGTCGAACGCAAGCGGAAACCTTGGGACCTATCTTTGTTGAATCATTGAACCAAATAGGATACTATTGTCCTTTCTTGCCATTGAACAAATCCACTGGGTTCCTGCACCTCCATATTTTTCTAGTATATAGCCCATGACGTGTTTCCCTACCTGGTAAATAACTAAAATGCATAATTTTGCTTTTTTTGCTGATATTTACTGCACACATATATTTGTACTCCTTACCTATGTTCAATTAAACCTGTATTGAGACTTATTTTTCAATAAACCGTTTGTAAACATTTTGTTGACCTGCATTTTACCCTTGAAGTCAACTGAATGAAATGAAATACAATTCAACACACATTAATGCATGATTTAAATATGAATGTGGCTCATAGATAAAATGCAGTGAGTGACCTGAGGACAGGGAGTGTCTTACTGGCAGATCGCGGGGTGATAAATAAAGGAAAACAAATGCAGTCACCACATCTAAGGCCTTGTACACATGGTCGGACCAAACCGATGTGACTGGTCCGTCGGACCGTTTTCATCGGTTCACCTCTGAAGTGGCCGTACGGCCTGATATGTGTACACACTGTCAGTCCAAAATCCGATCGGGGTCAGAACGCGGTGACGTCAAACACACGCCGTGCTGAATAAAACGAAGTTCAACGCTTCCAAGCATGCGTCTACTTGAGTCTGAGCATGCGCGGGTTTTGAACCAATGCTTTTCTGTACTAACCATCGTTTGGTCCGATCGGGCAGCGGTCCATCGGTTCGGTTTTGAAACATGTTTTAAAATTTTGGACCGAAGAAAAACAGACCGATGGCCTATACACACGGTCGGTTTGGTCCGATGAAACTGAACTTCGGTTCATTCTCATCGGTTTGGTCCGACCGTGTGTATGGGGCCTAAGGAATAGAAACCTGCAATATATTCAATTTTTATTTTTGGGTTTAGATACACTTGAAGTCGTGTTCACACGGGGCGTAGAAATCCATGCTCTGCATGCAGGTGTTCCATGCATCCCCATGCAGGCAGTCCTATTGATGTCAACACCTGCATGCAGAGCATGGATTTCTGCGTTGTTCTCAATCTGATAACCAGTCGGGTGTGGGTCCACAGCCCTGTACACCAATCTCAACCCTGTCCTCAAGTACCCCTAACAGGCCATGTTTTGGGAATTTCTCTTAGGCCCCGTACACACGAGGAGACATCTCCGATGAAAACAGTCCTCGGACCGTTTTCATCGGACATGTCTCCTGGGAGCTTTTGGTCTGATGTGTGTACACACCACCAGACCAAAATCCCCGCGGACAGAGAACGCGGTGACGTAGAAGACACCGATGTTCTCAAACACGAAGTGCAATGCTTCCACGCATGCGTCAAATCAATTTGACGCATGTGCGGGATTTCGGGACGCTGGTTACACGTCATAACCAGCGGACATGTCCGATTAGGTGTACTAACCATCGGACATGTCCGACGGACATGTTTCCAGTGGACAAGTTTTTCTTAGCTTGCTAAGAAACTTTTGTCCGCTGGAAACCTTGACTCTGATTTAAAGCCATACCTCCCAACTGTCCCTGATTTGGAGCAATGTCCCTCTGTCCCTCTTTCCTACTCATTGTGGTCTGATCTATGAAGTTGTATATAAAATGCACTTTTTATCTATCAAAAAGTGTTTCCCAGTGCTAAACCTTTCATCTGTTTTCTAAATAGCTGCATTTGTAAATTCCAAGAGCCACTATAAATTAATAGTACAGGGAAAAAAAGCTCTCATGGGTTTAACCAATCTTGTTTTTTTTGTACAATTCTCCTTTAAGGGGGCGTGACAGGGGGTGTGTCTTATGCCTGCATACTTTTGCAGATAGGTGTCCCTCATTCCCATCTCAAAAAGTTGGGAGGTATGTTTAAAGCACTTGTGCAAGATAAAGGAAATACTGCAAACATGGCCTGTTGGGGGTTGAGGACACGGTTGAGAACCACTGCTGTAAACAACCAGTACGTGTTCAGGGCCATGCACCCGCATGGGTGTCAGATTGGGAGTAGCAATTGACATCAATGGAACTGCCTGCATGGGGATGCATGGAACACCTGTGCATCCGTTCAGGCAAACATGGCCATATTGTAATAAAGTTATTTTGGCAAGTTTTAGTAAATATGACTTAGCACCTTTCCTTTCTCTCTAATAGGGACAATATTTTGGTCCTGGATATTTTCTTTGAAGCTCTAAACTATGAAACTATTGAACAGAAGGCAGCATACGAGGTGGCGGGACTTCTTGGTGAGATATGTGCTTAACTGAAATATAACTCTTTTATATATGTATGTATATACTGTACTTTTATTTTTAGATGGAAAAAAAAATTTGCGTGGATGGAAAGAGTCTATATTTGACCTAACCTAGTTTTGAATATTGTGACAATGTTTAAAAGTACATTAGGAAAACATTGAGCACATGAGAAAACATTTTTATTTTATTTTTATATGGATAATGTGTGTGCATCCAATTAACCGCTTCAGCCCCGGAAGAATTTACCCCCTTCCTGACCAAAGCACTTTTTGCGATACGGCACTGCGTCGCTTTAACTGATAATTGCGCGGTCGTGCGACGTGGCTCCCAAACAAAATTGACGTCCTTTTTTTCCCACAAATAGAGCTTTCTTTGGTGGTATTCGATAACCTCTGCAATTTTTATTTTTTGCACTATAAACAAAATAAAGGCATCAATTTTGAAAAAAAATCAATATTTTTTACTTTTTGCTATAATACATATTCCCAAAAAATGTATAAAAAAACGTTTTTTTTTTCACAGTTTAGGCCGATACGTATTCTTCTACATATTTTTGGTAAAAAAATTGCAATAAGCGTTTATTGACTGGTTTGCGCAAAAGGTATAGCGTCTACAAAATAGGGGGCTGTTTTATGGCATGTTTATTAATAAAAAAAAATTTTACTAGTTATGGCAGCGATCAGCGATTTTTATCGTGACTGCGACATTATGACAGACACATCGGACACTTTTGACACTATTTTGGGACCATTGACATTTTTACAGCGAACAGTGCTATAAAAATGCACTGCTAACTGTAAAAATGACACTGGCAGTGAAAGGGTTAACCACTAGGTGGCGCTGCAGAGGTTAAGTGTTCCCTAGGAAGTGATTCTTACTGTTAGGGGGCGTAGCTACACGTGACACGTTACTGATGATCGTTCCCGATCACAGGGAACGGTCATCAGTGACAGCGTCACTGGGCAGAAAAGGGGAATGCCTTGTTTACATAGGCATTCCCCTGTTCTGCCCTTGCCGACCGCAATCGTGGGATTCCCGGGAATGTCGAGTTCCCGAGGCCGCACTCGTGAGGCTCGTGGCGGGTGCACGCCCCCCCGGCGGTGTGCGCGCCCGCTGAATGACAGATTTAAAGGGACGTACCTGTACGCCAATCTGCCTGCCCGTGCCATTCTGTCGACCTAAATAGTCGTGCGGCGGTCGGCAAGCGGTTAAGGCCTGGTTCACACCTACCCTGTTTCCCCAAAAATAAGACCTAGTATTATTTCAGGGGATGGCTGCAATAAAAGTCCTACTCCGAAAATAAGCCCTAGTTAAAGGCGTTCTAAAAACATGTAATCGGTTTTGTAAATGGATTATATAATGTGCAGTGTGTCTCCTTTATTGTAGAAAATGCCTTATTTACCGTGCCCACGTGACCCGCCGGAGAGCTTTTTCTCTCCCCCGGCTGATGCCAGCGGCCCCTCCCGCTGCAGGGCTCGGAGTGGAGAAGAAGAGCTTCAGCGGGTCATGTGAGTGCTGTAAATAAGGTATTTTCCACAATAAAGTTACAAAAGGAGACACACTGCACATTAGATAATCTTTTTACAAAACAAGCACTTTGCTGTCCATCGTGCTATAAAGGACCAGGAGATTTTTTTTTTTCTTTTTTTTTTTTCTTTAAGGTTACAACCACTTTAAGATCGTCATGATGACATGACTGTATTTGAAAAAAAGTAGATTTATATACATACCATAAATAAATAAGACATCCCCTGAAAATAAGCCCTAGTTTTTTTGTAGCCAAAATTAATATAAGACTGTCTTATTTTCGGGGAAACACGGTGTGTGTTTTTTAGTGCATTTTGCAGAAATGCACTACAGTCCATTTAAAATGGTTTCCTTTGGAACACGTTCAGATCTATGGGCCGGATTCAGAAAGGACTTACGACGACGTATCTCCAGATACGCCGTCGTAGGTCCAAATGTGCGCCGTCGTATCTATACGCGTATTCTGGAAATCAGATACGCCTGAATTTTGCCAAGATACGACCGACGTAAGTCTCCTACGCCGTCGTATCTTGGGTGCATATTTACGCTGGCCGCAAGGGGCACTTCTGTAGATTTACGCGTCGAATATGCAAATGACCTAGATACGCCGATTCACGAACATACTTGCGCCCGTCGCATTAAGCTACGCCGTTGCGCCATCGGACTTTTATCCTTCAGACCAAAGTTTTAGAACTTGCTGTAAAATCGGACTGATGGACGCCTGACCGATCGGTCATAACCGATGGTTAGTACGCAAAAGCATCGGTTCAAAACCCGTGCATGCTCAGAATCAAGTCGACGCATGCTTGGAAGCATTGAACTTCGTTTTTTTCAGCACGTCGTTGTGTTTTACGTCACCGCGTTGGACTCGATCGGTTTTTGAACCAATGGTGTGTAGGCACATTAGACCATCAGTCCGTTTTCATCAGTTTGGACTGATAGTGTGTACAAGGCCTTAGTGTAGCAATATGGTTACATTTAATGAAGGTGCAACATCGCTGGATCCAGGGACAAGGTAAGTAAACCAAGCCTATGGATACTACAAGGCAAGCCCGAGTCTGACTCGGGGTTACCGATTTCGTCCAAAAAATCTCACCCCGAGTCAGACTCGGGAACACCGCTCAGAAGGTTAATGAAGGTACAACATTTAGAAACTTACATGGTTGATGATTAAAAGAGGTACATCTAAGTATGCAGGCATCCGGGGCTGTGCTGTGCTAATAATCAATGTGCTGATTATCAGTGCACACCCCCCTCTGACAGAAGAGCTGCCGATTGGCTCGCCCTGTCAGTGTGAACTGAGGAAAGCCGATTACCGACACTTGTTCACGCTGTGATCAGCTGTGATTGGTCACAGCTGATCAAGTGGTAAAGAGCATCTGTCAGAGGCTCCTTACCACGATCGGAGATGCGGTGTGTCAGAGTGACACACCACCGATCAACACGCTGCTCACCCCCGTGGGCACGCAATCTCGGCTTATCCTGCTGGAAGTCATATGACGCCCAGTCAGGATAACTGAACCACTTCCCAGCCATTATTTTGCTATAGGCCTGGCGGGAAGTGGTTAATCATTAACCATGTGAGTTGCTAAATGTTGCACCTTCATTAAATGTAACCATATTGCTACACTAAGGCCTTGTACACACGATCAGTCCAAACTGATGAAAACGGACTGATGGTCTAATGTGCCTACACACCATTGGTTCAAAAACCGATCGAGTCCAACGCGGTGATGTAAAACACAACGACGTGCTGAAAAAAACGAAGTTCAATGCTTCCAAGCATGCGTCGACTTGATTCTGAGCATGCACGGGTTTTGAACCGATGCTTTTGCGTACTAACCATCGGTTATGACCGATCGGTCAGGCGTCCATCAGTCCGATTTTACAGCAAGTTCTAAAACTTTGGTCTGAAGGATAAAAGTCTGATGGGGCATACATACGGTAGGTTTGGACTGATGAAACTGAACTTCAGTCCGTTTTCATCAGTTTGGACTGATCGTGTGTGCAGGGCTTTATGCCGCGTACAGATGGTCGTTTTATGCGATGTAAAAAAACTACGTTTTTAAAAACGTCAATTTAATTGACCGTGTGTGGGAGAAAACGTCGTTTTATGTCTTCTGAAAAACGACCAAAAAAAATTGAAGCATGCTTCAATTTTATGTGTCGTTTTTCAAAACGTCGTTTTTTACTTCACAGAAATTGACCGTGTGTAGCAAAAAACGACGTTTCAAACGACGTTTTTACACCCGCGCATGCCCAGAAGCTAGTTATGAAGCGAGCTTCAATGGAAAAACGTGGTGAACGTAACCTCGCTTTGCTAGAGCACTGTGAAAAAACGATGGTGTGTAGGCAACATCGTTTTTGAAAATTGAAGTTTCAAAAACGTTGTTTTTTACTTCACAGAAAACGTCGTTTTTTTACATCGCATAAAACGACTGTCTGTACGAGGCATTAGAGGCGCCTCTCTTCTTTTATACTTTGTAGCTCCTGCTGGATTTTGCTTCTAATCCTCCAATTGGAGGGTGCCATTTGTAAATGAACATTTTATGGTTACACAACCTGGTCACATTGCTATAATCTTTATATGGACTATAAACTGAAAGACCTATAAATGGTTGTGGAACGAATCATCTGAGTTTCCATTATTTCTTATGGGGAAATTCGCTTTGATATACAAGTTCTTTGGATTACAAGCATGCTTCTGGAACGAATTCTTCTCGCAATCCAAGGTTGTACTGTAGTTTTTAAACCGCTACTGAATAAAAAGCATTGTGGGAGTTGGTAATACCTGTACAGCTTCAGGCTGGTTTCATTAGTCCTGTAATGTTTCATTGGAAATATATTGTACCTGCATGCTGTGCTGGCTCCTGTCTACTGTACTCACTATTCCGCATCCCCCGGGGATCCTCACTGAAATGTTAATTGCTCTCGCCCCAGCACTGGACACTCATTTCAATTTCTGACAGTTCGATTTTTTTTTCCCGTTGTGTTCCCAGCCTCGTGCTTTAATATTCTCCTCACCCCTATAGCCGCAGATTTTTCTTTTTTTTTGCTCAGTGATGTTTGTGACAGGATTGCAGCATTATCTCCCTGAAGCAGCCATCCTGTTCTCCCGTCTTATCAGCGCTTTGATTTCTTCCTATAGGGGACATCGGGGGACAGATGGGCCTGTTTATTGGAGCGAGCATCCTAACAGTTCTCGAGCTCTTTGACTATGCCTATGAGGTAAGACGGCCGGCCTCTCTGAACCTCTCACTCACAGTCCTTCACATTCAGCCTTGCACATTGTTCCTATGGCAATACAAGTATTTACGCCAATGTTTTTTTTTTCTCTAGGTATTAAGATACAAACTGTGCGGGGGTGCGAAATGTGGCAAAGACTCAAAGCGCAACAACAATGACAAAGGAGTAGCGTTAAGTATGGATGACGTAAAACGCCACGTAAGTAGTTATTCATAAGTTGATGAAATTGGAAAATGCTAAATAAGTCGTATCTGAGGATCATGAAATCGTGATATCAAAACTGAGACGAAAATGTAACAGAAAGCTTTAAGGGCTCATGTGCCGCACGCCGTTTCTTATGCTTCGCTGTGACCGCTCAGCCTGTACAAATGAATGACAGGCTGACAGCAGTCGCAGCTGTCCAAATGTAATCACGCATATAGGGGTAGATTCAAATAGCCCGGCGTAAATTTCTACGGGCGTAATGTATCTCAGATATGTTACGCCGCCGTAACTTAGGGCGCAAGTTTCGTATTCATAAAGAACTTGCGCCCTAAGTTACGGCGGCGTATCGTATGTGGTCCGGCGTAAGCCCGCCTAATTCAAATGTGGATGATGTGGGCGTGTTTTATTTAAATTACTTGTGACCCCACGTATTTGACGTTTTTTACGAACGGCGCATGCACTGTCCGTGAAAGAATCCCAGTGCGCATACTCGAAATTACGCCGCAGATCGTCAATGCTTTAGACGTGAACGTAACTTACGTACAGCCCTATTCGCGAACGACTTACACTAACAACGTAATCGACGGAAAATTTGACGCTGGCCCGACGTCCATACTTAACATAGGATACGCCTCATATAGCAGGGGTAACTTTACGCCGGAAAAAGCCTAACATAAACGACGTAAAAAAATGCGCCGGGCAGACGTACGTTTCTGAATCGGCGTGTCTACCTAATTTGCATATTCCTTGCGTAAATCGACGGAAGCGCCACCTAGCGGCCAGCGTAAATATACAACTAAGATACGACGGCGTAAGAGACTTAGGCCAGTCGGATCTTAGCCCAATTCCGGCGTATCTTGTTTTGTGAATACAGAAAAAAGATACGCCGGAGCATCCTAGAAGTTACGCCGCGTATCAATAGACACGCCAGCGTAACTTCTTTCTGAATCTACCCCTAAGTGATTATATTCTGTTAGAGACAGGTGAGCAGCCCTTAATGCAGACAGTTTGCGTTTGGAACCAATCACCTGTCCCTATCTGCATGTAATCGTACTGTATGTAATTACATGGAAACAGCTGCAACCCAGTGGGGGCTGGTGTTTTTTTTTTTTTCAAGGGGGGGGGTGGCAAACAACCACCCACCCCCCCGAGCGGCACACCCCCCGCTGTTTACCGGTCGGTCCTGCACTTACCCCATAGTGGCGGGTGGCAGGCAGCATGGTGCACCAGCTCCTCTCCTCCTCCTCCTAGGAGTCCAATAGGATCGCCTGTCCTTTCAGCCAATCGGGTGACCGGTGTCAAAACCCTATTTGATTCGCTGACAGACCTGGGTGGGCTCGGAGCCAGGGCCAGATTAAGAACATCATGGGCCTGGTGCTGAGGATTTTGGTGGGGCCTTTTAGGCTGCATTCACACCTCCGCGACAAGTAACGCCGCGTACGCGGCGTATTTTGCCGCGAATAGTGTAACTTTTTTTTTACAAATCCTTCCTATTGCTTTGTATGGCCGAACGCCAATGCCGCCTGAAAAAAAGGGTCCGGGACTTTTTTTCATGCCGCAGGTGTACGGCGTCTATGAGATGTGAACCATCTCATAGACAGCAATGGGAATTCTCCCCTCCAGCGGCACGAGCGGCCGGCTTCGGGCGTTTTGTCGCGGAGGTGTGAATGGGGTGTAATAAATAATAAATAAATGCGTGGGAATGACATGAACGCAGCCCAGCCAAGGCAAGTGACCAAAGGCACAGAACCCAGAAGGAAGACCGGGTGAAGATGGAAGTGTCCAGGCCCCGCCTGATTCATTGCAGCGCAGCACTGGAGGGCTCAGTCTGAAAATTTAAGTGTACCCTAATGTGCCAATATGCTGTGCATACTTGTACATTGTGGCATAACCTACCCCAGGGCCTCTAAAAAGTAGTAATGTCAGAAAAGTTTACTACCGCTTTATTATCACAGGATCCCAGGAGCCTCTTATGGGGCCCCTACTGACCCAGTGGCCCTTGGGCAGTGCCTAAGTGCACAGTTGCCAACATTTAAAAAATATTTTCAGGGCCACTTTTTTATATAAGTGCTATATTTAGAGTAGCTGAGATCCCCGATGTTCCTCTATACATCATAGTAGTAATCACAAAATTAAATGAGTACTAATAATGGGGCAGAACAAATATGAGAACTGATATTTCCTTTAGTTGAACTAACAAAAGTGTGTCCATTCTAGAGCTGGTAACATTGAGGATATTCAGTATAATTTTAAAGAACTGTTTTTGTGGTTAAGCGACATAGGGGAGGAGTATGGACGGTATATAAGTGGGAAGTATGTGCAGGTGAGGGAGAGGAATGTGGAGGGTCTAACAGTGGGCACTATGTACAGGAGAGGAGTACAAAGGGTACGGAAAAAAGCACTATGTACAGGAGAGGAGTGTGAAGGGTATGACAATGGGCAGTATGTACAGGAAGAGTGAGGGGGTATGACAGAGGGTAGTACGTACCAGAGAGAAGTGTGGAGGGTATGATGGGGCAGTATGTACAGGAGAGGAGTGTGGAGGGTATGACAGTGGGCAGTATGTACAGGAGAGGAATGTAGACGGTATGATAGTGGGCTCTATGTATAGGAGAGGAGTGTGGAGGGTATGACAGTGAACACTATGTATAGGAGAGGAGTGTGGAGGGTATGACAGTGGGCACTATGTATAGGAGAGGAGTGTGGAGGGTATGACAGTGAGCAGTATGTACAGGAGAGGAGTGTGGAGGGTGCGACAGTGGGCACTAAGTACAGGAGAGAAGTGTATGACAGCAGGCACTATGTACAGGAGAGGAGTGTGAAGGGTATGACAGTGGGCGCTATGTATAGGAAAGGAGTGTGGAGGGTATGACAGTGGGCACTATGTACAGGAGAGGAGTGTGTAGGGTATGACAGTGGGTACTATGTATAGGAGAGAAGTGTGGAGAGTATGACAGTGGGCACTATGTACAGGAGAGGAGTGTGGAGAGTATGACAGTGAGCACTATGTACAGGAGTGGAAGGATATTTAGGGACTGCGTAGTGGTTAAGCGGGTCATACATGGATTGAAATTACGCCAATTATGCAGAGACCAGCCATAGTCAATCTATGTATGGGCTAGCTGGTTTTACACAAGTCAATCTATTAATCAACTTGAGTACAACCAGCCTGTTTTTTTTTTTCTTAAAACAATCAGTGCTGCCAGCTAAAGTTAGCAACACTGATCATTGTACGCACTGGCAGAACACAATAACACTGCAGGAGTGATTCCCCCATCCACAGGTCAGCAGGTGAGAGGGTGTGTGGGGACAGGCAGATCAAAGGGATACACTTCTGTGTGTAAAGAACAAATCTGGGCAGTCTGCGAAGTTTGTAAACAAAATGAAACATTGTAACTAACATTGTAACTAAATTTAACCACTTAAAGTCCAACACTTGTTTCTTAAGTTAGAAAGCAATATTATTTGCTAGAAAATTACTTGGAACTGCCAAACATTATATATATTTTAGCAGAGACTCTAGGGAATACAATGGCTATTGCTGCAATATGTTATGTCACACTGCATTTTCCCACTTCAATGAATAATAAAAACCATAAAAACAAAACAGAGAAGTTAGCCCATTTTTTTTTTTTGTTTTGTTTTAATGTGAAAGATGATGTTACGCCGCAACAATCGTGAGAGAATCGTCATCTATCTTCTAAGCAAAAAAATTGCAATTCTCATTTTAGCCAGAATCGTGCAGCTCTGTACCGTGCAACATAAAAAGTGCAAAGACCACCATAGAGTAATTTTCTAGCAAAAAACAAATGATGATTTTTACATGTAGTAGAGAAGTGTCAGAATTGGCCTGGGTGGTAAGGGGTTAATTACCATGAGTAATATACAAATAATTATTATAAGCCCTGTGATCCTATCAGTCTGCTGCAGTGTGTCAGCTTGTACTTATATTGGCCGCTCTGAATGTAGCTTCTGACAGGCTGTGCAAGCAGGCCCGTATCTCCGGAACCATAAATGATAGCCGTCCCATATTTTAACCAGTTGTGGGGTAGCTCTTCCCATGCCTACCCCCAAATGTGGGGTTTCTGTGACCTCTGGTCATCGAGCTACAACCCCCCAAATTCGATGTTAAAAAAAAAAAAAATCTTAAAAAAAAAAAAAAAAAATTTTTTTTTTTTTTTTTTTTTTGGGCAAATGGGCCTATCTTGAGAAAGGGGCCTGGAGCTGCAGCTCCATCAGCCCCATTGTTAATCCGGCCCTGCTCGGAGCGCACTCTCTGCGACCTTAACCTACCC
Organism: Rana temporaria; assembly: GCF_905171775.1. Lineage (NCBI taxonomy): Eukaryota > Metazoa > Chordata > Amphibia > Anura > Ranidae > Rana > Rana temporaria. The sequence goes on from NC_053490.1 coordinate 64,071,665, forward strand.
TACATTGAAGCCTATTGGAGCCTCTGGCTCTAATCGATGCTTCAAAATAAACAACACCCTCCCCCCGCATTGGAATCCATGCTGGTGTCCTGAAAGGGGCCGGATGCATGGATAGGGGAGGCAGCGATGGACAGGGGGAGAGCGGCACCCGTGCGCCCTTAATGGACAGGCCGCCCCTGCTGCAACTACTGCCACCCTGACAATTTTTTGTACAGGCTGAGCGGCTGCAGCTAAACATCTAGGCCCAGATTCTCAAAGGACTTACGACGGCGTAGCGCCATGTACACCGTTGTAAGTCCGAATGAGAGCAGTCTTAATTATGCGGCTGATTCTTAGAATCAGTTACGCATACATTCGGCTAAGATACGAGCGGCGTAAGTCTCTTACACCGTCGTATCTTAGGGTGCATATTTACGCTGATCGCTAGGTGGCGCTTCTGTAGATTTCCACGTCGAATATGCTAATGAGCTAGATACGCCGATTCACGAACGTACGTGCGCCCGGCGTATCAAGATACAACGTCATAAACATCCCTTATAAAGCAGGGGTAAGTCATGTTAGGTATAGATGTCGGAAACGTCGGAACAGCGTGGTGTTTTACGTTGTTTGCGTAAGTCATCCGTGAATGGGGCTGGACGTAAGTTACGTTCACGTCGACTAGGCATTGAGCGGGCGTAATTTAATTAGAAAATTCGACGTGATACTGAGCATGCGTGCGCATGCGCCGTTCGATAAAATCGTCATTTACATGTGGTCACAAAACATTTACATACAACACGCCCCCTACCAGCCTAGTTTGAATTAGGCGGGCTTACGCCGTATCAGATACACTACGCCGCCATAACTTAGAGTGCAAGATGTTTCTGAATACGGGACCTGCCGCTCTAAGTTACGGCGGCGTAGTGTATCTGAGATACGCTACACCCGCCTAAAGATAGGCGCTTTTTTGAGAATCTGGGCCCTAGTTTCACTCGTCACAGAAATGCTATTGTCTTGGTGGTGCACAGGCCTGTATGCCCATGTGAATGAGCATTGTCATACAGCACAATAATGCCTGGCAGGGTAAGGAGTCCCGATCATTCTCTGTTGCAGTTTCACTTTCACTTACAGGGCACCCACCCCCTATGACTGAACAGTGCAAGGAGAAGCAGCACTTTGATGAACTCATCTCTCTGCTCTCTCTTTTTAGCATGCATATTGCACTGCAACACACCTTATTGACTCCTTTTGCTGCTTTTCCATCCGCCTGTCTGAGCTGTGCTGTACAGGGAAAGTAAAAGGTTGATAGCAAATCAAAGCCTGGCAATACATCCCCTATCCATGCGTCCGGCCCCCTAATCTACATGAAGGGCGCCGGACGCATGTTTTTTTCTTTGAAGCACATGATTAGAGCCGGAGGCTTCAAAAGAGAATGGGCTCGGCATAGAGCACTGCGTCCCGAGCACACCCACTTGTGTGACAATAGCAAATGAATATTCGGGAGATGCGGGTAACCTGGCAACCGGAAAAATATACCACCATACACCAACACACAGGCGCTATGGTGGAATATAAACTGAGCTGCTCTTGCGCAAGCTCAGTATACAGTACATTCCTCAGAAGACCGCGAGCAGGCAAGTAGGTTTTAACAGCAGGACTTTAGTTTCACTGTAAGTCCTCGTTCACGCCGGTGCGACTTGTTATTTGACAGCTCAAATTGTATGACAAGTCGTACCCTATTGTCGGCGATGAAATCTTTGCAGAGCTTTGAAAAAGTAGTTCCTGCACTACTTTTGGTGATTTCAGGTGCCACCTGCATACACATTTGTGCATGAAGTCGCACAGATGTCAACCAAGTCGCACCTAAAGTCGCACTGACATGTGGCTTTGAAATCATGCGATTTCAAGTGAGGTTGCATGGTTTCAAAGCCACATTCAGTGTGAACCAGGGCTAAGTAGAGCTGCATGATTAATTGTTAAGAATCGTTATCACGATTTTTTCCCTGTTGCGATCTTGTCAAAGTATTTCCCGATTCTTTCTATGCAGAGAATTCTCTCTGCTCTCCTGAAGCCACAGCCATCAAAAGAAAGGAAAGAAAAAACAAAAAAACAGGCAGTCTGCCAAGTATTACAACATTCTTTAGCAGTGGAACCAAGTCTAAACATTGTAGCAAGTTGTTCTTAGGCCCCTTTCACACTGACACGTTTTTCAGGCGGTTTAGCGCTCAAAATAGTGCGGCTATCCCGCCTGAAAAAAATCGTGCCCTGTAGTCTTCAGTGTGAAAGGCTTTCACACTGAGGCCTCGTACACACGGCCGAGGAACTCGATGGGCGAAACACATCGTTTTGCTCGTCGAGTTCCTTGTGAAGCCACCGAGGATCTCGGCGAGCCAAATTTTCCCATTGCCGTCAGGGAAAAAGAAGACACGCTTTCTTTTTGGCCCGACGAGATCCTCGGCGGTTTCCTCGTTGAAAAGTGTACACACGACCGGTTTCCTCAGCAAAAAAAAAACCCAGCAAGCTTCTTGCTGTTTTTTTTCCAAGAAACTCGGCCGTGTGTACGAGGCCTCAAGTGGTGCGCTAAAAGTCCTGCTAGCCGCATCTTAGGAGCGGGGTGTTTACCGCTTCTTCCCATTGAAATCAATGGGAAACCGCGGTAATACCGCCGGCAATGCGCCTCTGTAGAGGCGCATTACCGACGGTATTAAGCCTTTTTCGGCCCCTATCGGGGGTTAAAACCGCACTGCTAGCAGCCGAATATCGCGGTAAATACGACGGTATATCGGCGATAAAAATCGCGGGGGCCTTAGATCAAAGGAATAGACTGCGTAAATGAGGAAAGCATTTTCTGACATTTGTTGGTTTCAAGGTAAAATCATTTTATTTATTTTTTTGCTATAAAATGACTTAGAACCCCCAAACATTATATACATATATATAAGTAGAGACCCTAGAGAATAAAATGGCGGATGTTGCAATATTTTATGTCACATTGTATTTGCGCAGTGGTCTTTCAAATGCTATTTTTTTTTTTTAAATCTTTGAAGAAAAAAAAAAAAAAAAACAGTAAATTTAGCCCAATTTTTTTTTGTAAAATGTGAAAGATTTTACTCCGCGAGAATCATGAGCTTTTCACAGAGCCTGTGTCGGGCGGCGCCGGCGAGTGATGTATTATCCCACCAGGCGCGTGCGCGCCAGAATTTTAAATCTGTAACTAACCAGGAGGTCGGAGGAGCACAGCACTGGAGCAGGAGTCAGGACTCGGAGGCTGAGCAGCACGGAGCCTGCTGCATCCAGGCAATACAAAGTTCACAGGGGAGTCGGGGATATACAGAGTGAGAGACAGTCTAGCCGACAGTGACATCAGGTGATGGTGGCAGAGGGGGATCGGATGGAGACAGGGGGAGATTAGAGGCAGGGGGGAGATTGTGGCACCGCAGAGGGGAGTGAATGCAGGGGGGTGTTTGTGGCAGAGGGGGGTGGAGGCAGAGGGTGATGTGACTAAATAATTTGCCCTTGTTATATCGAAAATAACAAAAATATGTTTTTTTTACCTTAATATCTACCTTAAATCACATTGCTAGCATACTTGTTTGTAGCCTAAATACTGAAATTTGCACATAAAAATGTAATTTAGTAACTTTTGTGAAATGCCAGTAAAAATATGGCTGCGCCAGTAAATTTTGGGTGTCATGCCAGTAAATTTCAAACTGGCAGGTTGGCAACACTGCCTGGGGCAGCTGCACCTCCTGCCCCCCCCCCCCCTGTCCTGAGCCTGCTGAGGTGCAGTTGACAGTACAAGACCTTATTTGAGAGCACTCTAACATAGTTGCTGACTGCTGTGAATCGCCTGAAAACGCATCTACCACTAGAGCTAACTAGTGGTAGGCTGTTTTTTTTTGTTTTTGGGGGGCGGGGGTTTTTGCCATGGAAAAAGGACAGTTATGTAAACTATGTCAGGGATAAACATTTCATCAACGTGTATGATTGACACCAAGATAGGCATATCTCTCACCATCCATTGTTCTTGGTAAGAAATCCACCCATAGAAATCTTTGAAGCAATTCTCAGAAGGTAAGTATAAATTTAAATGTAGCGCTACCCCCTCAGGAGCTGCTGGTTGTTTTTGGGATCGGCGTATTAAGTTACCTCTTTCCGTTGTCTAGGGGTGAAGTTGATGAGTAGATGAGTAAGCGATTGTCCAGGTTTTCTGAATGCTTTATTTCCGGCCCAACATGACCAACATCACCATGAGGTAGAGAGAAAAGGTTGATGAAGCAAGAGAGAACTTTGCAGTATCAGGCCTGGATATGAGAAAGAACAATCCTGCTCTCAGTAGTAGTAGATACAGTTCGTCGCCACTCTAGCCAGAGTGGGTGAAGTGCCCCCGGACAGACTCCTGCCACGAGCTTGGCAGCCGAAGTGTCACTTCAGGTTGCTGGGAGGAACAGGTCTCTGCCACAGACCCGGCCCTAGGGCCCCTGCCACAGGCCTAGTACTTGGATGAGCTAAATGGATCGAGCAAATCCTCCCAGTAGATTAAGTTAGGGTCACCGAGTGACAGTTGAAGTGTACCTGTCAATGTCCCGGTCACCAGATTCCCAATGGTTCGTTCAAGCCCTATTGGACAACCTGCCTCCGGGTTCTCCTCAAGCCGACCCCCCACCGAACGGCACACAGCCTGGGATCTCTTCAGTAGAAGGGGGACCCAGTAAGTCACTGGGGCCCCTTGACAGCATCAGTCACTCCAGGCCATAAGGGCCCAGAGTCTGGAACTCCACGTAGCGTGTGACCCCAGGCCAGGTAGTCCAGAGTGGTGGGGCCCGCGATGTGCGCACACCCTAAAGGTGGGTGCCGCACCTGGAACCAGGAACCCGCGAAGAACCAAGAAAAATGGCGTCTGCCACAGATATACTCTCCCCCAGCATGCTCCGCGAGGGAAAACTCCTCTAATTGGCTGCTGGGGAAAAGTGGCTCTGCCAGAACCCCTCTAGCGCCAACTGTCGCCCACGGGTGGGATCGGCACCCCTGGAGCACAGACTGACCTACAGGACAGTTCAGGAATGACAGCAGCCCAAAATTTTACGAATTATGAATGGGAGCAAAATAACTCTCCCATTTCCCCCACTAACTTTAGCGTAGTGCCCATACTGAAAGTAAGGGGGCGCTACATAAATAAAGGTGACCTAGTCACCTACAACCCAAACTAAATTATCGCCTTTCTGACAGAATGTTTGCATAAAGGCTAGAAACCGGTTGCTGTGTGAGATGTACTTTCCACATCATTTTATTATTTGGCCTTGATGGTAGTATCTTGCACCCTCAAGGAACAAACAGGCCCGAAGGAGCTGTATTCCAAGTGGATTAATGACTGTATATTTTGTACAGCAAAAAAATAAAAACCACAGAGGTGATCAAATACCACCAAAAGAAAGCTCTATTTGTGGGGAAAAAAGGACGTCAATTTTGTTTGGGTACAACATCACATGACTGCGTAAATTGTCAGTGAAATTGCGCAATGCCGTATCGCAAAAAATGGCCTGGTCAGGAAGGGGGTAAAACCTCCCGGGGCTGAAGTGGTTAACCTGCCTGTTCTTTATTCTACTGCACCCAGATTTCAGAGAATGCCTAACAGGCTCTACAGAAGAAGTGGAAGAATTGTACTTCCTGAAGTCTGTGTTGTGCAAATTGCTCTCTCTGTCTTTCTCTCCCGCTTCACCTCCAGTAGGCTGAACAAAAAACAACAAAGAAATACACCCCCCCCCCCCCCCATCCCCCTACCAGGTTTTTGTATTCTGGCAGCAACAACAACCCCCCCCCCCCCCCTCCCCACCACTGTCAGAATACATTGATCAGCACCTGCAGCTGATTGGCTGCAGCAACTGGTCGTCAAATTTTCCACCACGACCCTTCGACAGAAGTTGATTAAATAATTGACTTCTGTTGAGCAGGGAGCCGACACAGTGATTGAGATTCGGCTTGGGTCCAGCCAAATATTGATGTATGGACAGATATATACCTGATGGGCCGCTGGAGAAGCTGAAGATCTCTGCAGTAGCCATGCTACTACAACGACAGCCAAGATCTTCTGGGTCCTGCTTGAGTTCTGTGCAAGCAGCCTCCCCTTTGCACACTGACCGCAGGAGGACACCTGTTCGGCAATGCTACATTTATAGAATGCCTTGTATTTTTTCAATAAATACAAGACAATCTCTGATTGGACAAAGTAGAGATTGTGACATCACTGCCCCTCTTCTCCAGCCTGCCCAATCAGGCAATGCCTTGTGTTCATTGAAAAAATGCAAAGCATTCTATAAATGTAGCATTGCCGAGCAAATGTCCTCCGGTGGTACAGTGAGGGTCTACAAAGAAGTATGCATACTAAGCTGGCCAAACACTAATAGATTTTCAAACAAACTTTCGCCACAAGCATTTGTAAGAAAATTCATACAAAAATTCTTAGTATGTTTGATGACTCGACAAATGTCATTACAAATGTTCAAAAGGTTTGTAGCTTTACACATTGATTAGGGAATAAATGGACATTACTGAATGAAAACCACATTTATTTGGGATTTGGGATTTGTTTGGGAAAAAAAATTCCATCCTGTTCCTCAGAATTTTCTTGTCGCCCCAATCCAAAAAAATAACAACAATTTGACCCCACCAATGATTAGAACAGGGATCTCCAAACTTTCTATAGAAAGGGTCGGTTTACTGTCCTTCAGACTTTAGGGGGGCCGGATTGTGCCCAGTGGGAGTAAACAATGCCAGATCTTTGGTATTAGAGGGAGAAATAGTTGGTGTCAGTGGGAGGAATAATGCCCCATTTTTGTTGTGAGCGGAAGAAATTATGCCCCATCGTTGGTGTCCGTGGAAGGATTAGTGACCCATTGTTGATGTCAGGGGCAGGAATAATGTGCCATCGTTGGTATCAGTTGAAGGAATAGTGACCCATTTTTGATGTCAGGGGCAGGAATGATGTACCAATGTTGGTGTCCGGCGAAGGAATAGTGACCCATTGTTGATGTCAGGGGCAGGAATGATGTACCATCGTTGGTATCAGTTGAAGGAATAGTGACCCATTGTTGATGTCAGGGGCAGGAATGATGTACCATTGTTGGTGTCCGTGGAAGGATTAGTGACCCATTTTTGATGTCAGGGGCAGGAATGATGTACCAATGTTGGTGTCCGGCGAAGGAATAGTGACCCATTGTTGATGTCAGGGGCAGGAATGATGTACCATCGTTGGTATCAGTTGAAGGAATAGTGACCCATTGTTGATGTCAGGGGCAGGAATGATGTACCAATGTTGGTGTCCGTGGAAGGAATAGTGACCCATTGTTGATGTCAGGGGCAGGAATGATGTACCATTGTTGGTGTCCGTGGAAGGAATAGTGACCCATTGTTGATGTCAGGGGCAGGAATGATGTACCAATGTTGGTGTCCGTGGAAGGAATAGTGACCCATTGTTGATGTCAGGGGCAGGAATGATGTACCATCGTTGGTATCAGTTGAAGGAATAGTGACCCATTGTTGATGTCAGGGGCAGGAATGATGTACCAATGTTGGTGTCCGTGGAAGGAATAGTGACCCATTGTTGATGTCAGGGGCAGGAATGATGTACCAATGTTGGTGTCCGTGGAAGGAATAGTGAACCATTGTTGATGTCAGGGGCAGGAATGATGTACCAATGTTTGGTATCAGTTTAAGGAATAGTGACCCATTGTTGATGTCAGGGGCAGGAATTATGCCCTATTGTTGGTGTCAGTTAACAGGAATGATCCCTCAAGGACCAGATAAAGGCAAGCAAAAGGCCACACACCGGTAGGTCCCCAGTGCCGCAGTTTGGAGACTACTGGGTTACATCAAACAAATTCCCACTAGTGTATGGCCAGCTTTGGAAGTTTAAACATCACTGACCCTCCTAGTCTGCATGCTTGTTCCAAGTTCAGATCTCAGAAAATATTGAAGCCAGAGGCAGCCAAGCAACTAACGTATTCATTCCTGTCAGTAAAAGTTCCTTTTAGAAATACAAAACTGTAATTCAAAGAAAGTTATTATGAAATATATAGTTATTTTGGCTTATATGTGATACTGATTTTCCAATTTATCTAGAAGTGTTGTACATGCTTCCTCAGCTGTTGCCACTTATAATGAATACGCTGTTCTCATTACAGGCTCCGTGTGAGGGCGTGAGAGGGCACCCAGCAGGCATGAGTTACACAGCGAACATTCTCCCCCACCACGCAGTACGTGGTGCATTTGAAGACTTCACATGCTGAGACCACATACTGAAACAGCCGAGAGAGCAAAATCATCTTCGGGAGGAAACAAGACTGAATGAGATACGGAGATGAGAGCACAAGAGCCTGGGCGAAAATCTACATAACCAAAAACTGGCATCATCCCAATTCAAAGACAAAAATACTGTAAAGAGAACTTAAGTCTGCCCCAAGAGTATGAAGGGGAGAGTATAGCTTGACACAAAGAGGTGCACCTTGCTCCTTATTGGCCTGAAGTACAGAAATCACTTTAATGACTGGAATGGACGCACTAAGTTTATTCATGACTCGAAGAAGGGACACATTAAGTATCTTTATGACTCGAAGAATGGACACATTAAGTAGTACTCAAGCCTTGTACTATTTATCAGGATTGTCATACCTATAAACAAGTTCTTGAATACACTAATCCCTAAATCAGACACTTGTTAGGGTGACATAACGGGATACTGTAGTCCAAGAACAATGATTTAAAGTGATTTAAAGTTACCCAAAAGAGTCAGAATTCTTCTGTATAAAAAAGAAAAAAAATGGAGTTTCACAAAAACAAATTTATTCACTCAAAAATCAAATACTGTTATAATAAGAGCCTTGTAAGCGGAGTTTTAACTCAACATGAAGAAGCATTTAAAAGTGTCGGGCAAAACTATCACTACAAACCGTGAACTGATGCACTGGGTGCTGGGATAAGGAGAACATTCTACTCCTGGGTCAACTAAAAAACAAATATAGTTAAACTATATCAGTCTACAGTTTTTATTCTTCCTCAATAGGGTTCTCAAAGCTGTACGAGTTAAATGAGTTTTTGAAAATGAAGTAAGGAAAACATTCCCTTTTTTAATCTCACCCAACTATATTACCATGATTACTGTGTTTTGAGACAAGTGACATCCCTAGTTAATCTGAAAAGCGGAAGAAAGAAATCAAAACACATAGTTACAATTTTCTTTCATTATCTGATAATTGCAGTGAAATATAAATAGCCCCAAGGTGACGATTTTTGACAGTGCCGTAAGTTCGTAACAGAAATAAAGTATGTAAGAAAATAAATCCCTTAGTGCCGCTAATGCAATATATATATATATATATATATATATATATATATACACGCACTATATTGTCAAAAGTATTTGGACACCTGCCTTTACACGCACATGAATTTTATTGGCATCCCAGTCTTAGTCTGTAGGGTTCAATATTGAGTTGGCCCAGCCTTTACAGCTATAACATCTTCAACTCTTCTGAGAAGAGTTTAGGAGTGTGTCTATGGGAATGTTTGACCATTCTCCCAGAAGTGCCTTTGTGAGGTAAGGCACTGATGTGGACAAGAAGGCCTGGATCGTAGTCTCCGCTCTAATTTATCTAGTTAATTAATTCTAATTTGGGTTGAGGTGAGGACTCTTTGTAGGCCAGTCAAGTTCTTCCACCCCAAACTCACTCATCCATGTCTTTATGGACCTTGCTTTGTGCACTGGTGCACAGTCTTGTTGGAACAGGAAGGGACCATCCCCAAACTGTTCCCACAAAGTTGGGAAGTTTAAGAGTTCCATTCGCTGGAACTAAGGGGCCAAGCCCACTCCATAATCCCCCCCCCCCTACCAAATGATTTATGCAAAGTCCAAAACAAGGTCCATAAAGACATGGATGAACAAGTTTTGGGTGGAGGAACTTGACAGGTCTTCACAGAGTCCTGACCCAATAGAACACCTTGGGGATGCATTAGAGTGGAGACTGCAAGCCAGGCCCTCTCGTCCACATCAGTGCCTGACCTCAAAAAATGCGTTTCTGGAAGAATGGTCAAACACTCCCACAGACACACTCCTAAACCTTGTTGACAGCCTTCCCAAAAGAGTTGAAGCTGTTATAACTGCAAAGGTTGGGCCAACTCAATATTGAACCCTATGGACTAAGACTGGAATGCCATCACATACTTTTGACAATATAGTGTATATATGAAAGGGAAGAAATATATGTGTATATATATATATATATACACACACAGGAAAGAGAGGAAATTCAGCTCAATTGATGTAAAAAATCAAAAATTGATGAGCTCTGGGTTATTTTATGATAAAATAATCCTTCATCCCCAGATGGTGCACTTGCATTAATGAAATGTATATATATAACTCGGCACCTCTCTTCCGCTTATTGATATTAATGTATTGTTCCTGTCAGTGCATTTGATATGTATATGACCTCTGTCATCTTCTGTTGATGCTAAGTGAAGATGTCTACCGTTTGACCTCTTTAATTCCATCAGCCAATTCCTATTAAAGAAGAAGGGAAATACTTATACATTTCGGGAATATTTTCCCGTTACTCCCTTTGTGGCATACAATTTTCTAATATTAGCAGTTCACAAGGTTTGCTTGCCAAGCATAAAGCGTGGGAATGTATTGCTTTCTGATATAAAGAGATAACAGAGATAAGTTATCTTTTTAGTTCTTATTATTTGCTCTTTGTATGATGAGCAAATGCCTATGCCTTTTGTTGTATGTGGCTGCACTATATGTGGAGGATATGTTCTATCCAACATAAGGTTTATGTTCCCCAGGTAATGTAAGAACAATGTGATTTTCCGAATATATTATCACTGTTATGCTAGCCTATGGGCTCATGTCAATGCCTCTTTACACTAGAAATTTACATTTTCTGTGATTGTCCAGGCTGTATGGGATTTTCGCACTCTCTTGGCTTGCTCTCGATTTCCTAAAGTTGTAAAATATATATTTTTCTATAACGCCCCTGATCTGAGACGCTCACCCTTCACAGAACTTGGTGATCAGAGTCAGTTCTTTGTAGGTGTGAGCTGTCAGTTCAGGGAGTTTCTAGGTTATACCACATCACAGGTTGAATGACTGGAGTTAAGAAGTGTTGTTAAGTTCCTAAAAAATCATTCCAGTTCTACGTTGAAGGACTGCTGTGCATGGTGGCATTTGAGCCTGACCTCGGGGTGCTACAAAGAAGTATTACTTCAGTTCTTAAAAAGACTCTTAAAGATGGGAGCCTACATAACTTTCTATATGTTTACTATCCATGGTCACATTGATTGTACTATGAGAAGTCAGTGTGTACCCATGTGGGAGTCCAGACATTATGGAACCCAGAAAGATGAACTATAACCTTTGAAGGACTGATCACTGTGACCATAATGTGAAGAGGCACTGACCACGCTAGAGATATAAAAAGCGGGCCAGCTGCTGAAATCTTTGACTACTGGAGTTCAGTGGACTCAGAAATGATTATCCAGAACCCTGGGACTTCTCTTGTGACCAGGAACCTTGAGTTTGCCTTTCTTTCTACCATTGTCATTGGTGCCTCCTCACCCCATAGAAAATAAGAAACCAAACAATCCTCATAGATACACATATGTGCATATTATTCATATATCCAATTAATGAGTATTCCCATAATCAAATGTCTGTGGGTGGGAATAACACCACTATAATTTGTGGCTTGTCGTGGAATCGACAGTCTTGTCAAGGATCAACAGCTAGGGAGCCACAGATTAATTCTGCTTGGTATGGTGCAATGTCTGCAATTCAATGTCTGTCTAGTTCAGGGGTAGGCGACCTCGGCACTCCAGCTGTGGTGAAACTACAAATCCCATCATGCAAAAATGAATGGGGGGTGTCTGGACAGCCACACTCCAAAAAATATATTGCTTTATTGTAAAAGTAAAATCACAGGATACATGCCACAGCAAACAGGATACAAGCTGACGCGTTTCACACTAAAACTTAGTGCTTAATCATCAGCCATGATTAGTTTTAGTGTGAAACGCGTAAGCTTGTATCCTGTTTGCTGTGGCATGTATCCTGTGATTTTACTTTTACAATAAAGCAATATTTTTTTTGGAGTGCAGCTGTCCAGACATCCCCCTTCATTTTTGAATTACTATATGCATTGCCGGCACCCACGGCTTCAGATCCGGTGAGGAGGTTCATCATTTCTGCCTTGAGCGGTGACTCCCTTTCTCTACAAATCCCATCATGCCTCTGGCTCTAAGGCCTCGTACACACGACCGTTTTTCTTGATAGAATCCATCAAGAAACTTGGTGGGAGAGCTTTTTTGCAGAGGGAACCAGTCGTGTGTACGTTTTTTATCGAGGAAACTGTCGAGGAACTCGACGAGAAAAAAAGAGAGTTCTCTTTTTCCTCGACGGGAGTCTCAATTTCCTCGTCATGTTCCTCGTCGGGCTGGTTTTCGATGAGAAACGCAAGCGTGTGTATGCTAAGAAACCCGCACATGCTCAGAATAAAGTATGAGACGGGCGCGCACCTTCGGTAAAAGTAGCGTTTGTAATGGAGATAGCACATTTGTCACGCTGTAACAGTCTGAAAAGTGCAAATTTTCTCTTACCAAACTTTTACTTAACACGCAGTAACATGAGATTAGCAAAAGCAGCCCCAAGGGTTGTGCCAGTGGAATCGAACTTCTCCTGCCGTTGTATGTGTTGTACGTCACCGCGTTTGAGAATGAGGAGATTTTGTCTTGATCGTGTATACGCAGAGCAAGCTTGTCGAGTTCCTCGACAAGCCTAATAAGGAACTCGTCGAGGAAAACGGTGTGTCTCGCCCAACGAGTTCCTCGGTCGTGTGTACGAGGCCTCAGAGTAATGACTGTGATTGTCATGGTCTTGCAATGTCTCATGGGACTTGTAGTTTCAAAACAGCTGGAGGGCTGAGGTTGCCTACCCCAGGTCTAGGATAAACGATTTCATGCCTTTGAGTGTCATACCCTGAACATAAATGCCACATAATAGTTTTAGAATATCTCAGACTGGGTGAGATGTGTTAACTAAGGGAGCTCCAGGCATGATAGGTTAACTTGTAGTAGATGTTCAGTGCATTTGTCTTATCCACATACAGCTACGGTATACCACACAACATTAACAAAATTACATTCTAATATTACTTATTCTCAAGTGTATTTGTTAATTATATAGGGGGAGATTTACTAATACAGGTGCACACAGAATCTGGTGCAGCTGTACATAGTAACCAATCGGCTTCTAATTTCAGCTTGTTCAGTTAAGCTTTGACAATAAAACCTAAAAGCCGATTGGATACTGTGCACAGCTGCACCAGATTCTGTGTGCACCCATTTTAGTAAATCTCCCCCCATAGAGAACGTAACAATGGGGATTAGAATATACTTTTCCATAGGCTCCATTAACACTTGTATGACTCCAAAGTTACACAACTTTGGTGCAACTTTAACGCAACTTTGATGGGTGCAACTTTGGCTTTGATCAATGATAATGGCCAAGTGTTTCACAACTGTTGCACTCTATAACATTCAGGTACAACTTTCATGCAAGTTTTGAGGGTTACATTACATAGTTACATGGTAGATGAGGTTGAAAAAAGACACAAGTCCATCAAGTCCAACCTATGTGTGTGATTATATGTCAGTATTACCTTGTATACCCCTGTATGTTGTGGTCGTTCAGGTGCTTATCTAATAGTTTCTTGAAACCATTGATGCCCCCCGCTGAGACCACCGTCTGTGTAAGGGAATTCCACATCCTTGCCCCTCTTACAGTAAAGAACCCTCTACGCAGTTTAAGGTTAAACCTCTTTTCTTCTAATTTTAATGAGTGGCCACGTGTCTTGTTAAACTCCCTTCCGCGAAAAAGTTTTATCCCTATTGTGGGGTCACCAGTACGGTATTTGTAAATTGAAATCATATCCCCTCTCAAGCGTCTCTTCTCCAGAGAGAATAAGTTCAGTGCTCATAACCTTTCCTCATAACTAATATCCTCCAGACCCTTTATTAGCTTTATTGCTCTTCTTTGTACTCGCTCCATTTCCAGTACATCCTTCCTGAGGACTGGTTCCCAGAACTAGACAGCATACTCCAGGTGCAGCCGGACCAGAGTCTTGTAGAGTGGAAGAATTATCGCTTTATTTCTTGAGTTAATCCCCTTTTTAATACATGGCAATATTCTGTTTGCTTTGTTAGCAGCAGCTTGGAATTGCATGGCATTGCTGAGCCTATCATCTAATAGGACCCCCAGGTCCTTTTCCATCTTAGATTCCCCCAGAGGTTCTCCCCCCAGTGTATAGATTGCATTCGTATTTTTTCCACCCAAATGCATTATTTTACATTTTTCTACATTGAACCTCATTTGCCATGTAGTTGCCCACCCCATTACTTTGTTCAGATCTTTTTGCAAGGTTTCCACATTGAAGTCTATGGCCCTCAAGTTGCATGAAAGTCAGACCAAAGTAGTGCATGAACTACTTTTGAAGTTGCTGCAAATTTAAGTCATAAATGGTTTTCATTGGAAAAAATAGGAACGGCGTGTCATATGACTTTCATGTCCATAGTTGCATAACAAGTTGCAAAAGTGTCAATGGAGCCTTAAAGCAACTTTGAGTTTCGAACCATGTATGGGCAATCTGAATGTACACAAGGTGATCGATCAACTTGGGTACAACCAACTTGACCGATTTTAAATGTGATTATCGCCTTCAGCTGCTATAGCTGCTAGCAATAATCACTGTGTTTTTGAAGTGGGGACAGCCGTGTTTGCAAGAAAGTAATTTGCTCTGTCTATGGCTGGTCTTACACAGTAAATGGGACATCGCTAAAATCCAGTCCTCACAAACCCCACAGAAAAGCAATCTATATACAGCATTTTCTTTTCAAATATGGATTGGTAAAGTCAAGAGCCACTCTCTGGGATTGCTTTTTTTTTTTTATGTCCGTATTCACACACCCCGTCCCCCATGTTATGGTACATTCCACATTTGTTCCACAGTGGAAGACTAAAATGAGAAGAGTGATAGAGCGTGATATCTGGATCATCTGTGGCCTTTTCTTGAATTCACCCAGTGTATATTTTCTGGTCCACCACTACAACGGGATTCTGTGATATTACTATGGTGTAGCACACTTACAAGCTTATTCAGTGTGGCAGTGCAAAAACAGTTCAGTCCAGATATCAATCAATGACATGTTATTGTATAACTAATAGACAGTAATTACAATTAAAGGGGTTGTAAAGCTTTGCGTTTTTTCACCTTTATGCGTCCTATGCATAAAGGTGAAAAAACATCCGATGCTTACAGCCCCCTGTTTACTTACCTGAGCCCATGAAAGTCCAGCGTCATAAACGCGCTGGCTTCTCGGCTCTTCTCAGCTCTTCATTGGATGATTGATAGCAGCGCAGCCATTGGCTCCCGCTGCTGTCAATCAAATCAATGACGCAGCGGGGCGGGGCCGAGTGATACAGTCGGCGGCTATGGCCGCTGACTGTATCACGGGAGCGCGCCCGCAAGCTAACCCCTTTGGGAGAGCTCTTCCTAGAGGGGGGCTAGCTCTTTCGGGGAGGAGCCGAGACAGCCGCCAAGGGACCCCAGAAGACGAGCATCGGGGCCACTCTGTGCAAAACTCTCTAGTGCTAGGCCTAGCTTACCCTTAAAGCAGGAGTCTTGCCTATAGGTAGATTACCACACTTTAATAAAATCACTCCTTTATTCTAATAAATCCATGGAACAATACAACACAGGAGAAGAGATAAGACTTTGTGATGTGTTTGACACTACAGTGTGCCAAAGCATAGGTTGCTTGTCTCATCTCTTTTTCCGTGCTCTATTCTTCTTTCTTTTATGAATTTATTACAAAGCAGGAGTATTTTTTTTGGAGTTCATCTATACAATGTTCTTTTCAAGCCTCAGTGACAAGCTGGACCAGTACCCATTTTATAGACAGGGTATGTGGATTGACCTGGAGCAGTATACATTTTCGGGTAAGAATCTCACCTACACTATATTTTCAAAAGTATTGTGACGCATGCCTTTTACACGCACATGGACTTTAACCTGCCTGGCGGTATTCCCGAGTCTAACTCGGGGTTAGATTTTCATGCTACGAGCGGTAACCCCGAGTCAGACTCGGGCTTGCCTCGCTAGATCCACAGGCACTGTTTACTTACCTTGTCCCTGGATCCAGCGATGCCACCGCGCTCTGTGAGCGAGCGGGACCTCGCTCGATTCACACAGCGTCCTCCTGTGCCGCCGATCTCCGTTCCCTGCGACGTTACGACGCACGGGGACAGAGAACGGCGCCAAATTCAAAAAAGTAAACAAACACATTACATACAGTATACTGTAATCTTATAGATTACAGTACTGTATGTAAAAAATACACACCCCCCTTGTCCCTAGTGGTCTGCCCAGTGCCCTGCATGTCATTTTATATAATAAAAACCTTTCTTTCTGCCTGCAAACTGTAGATTGTCCATAGCAGCCAAAAGTGTCCCTTTATGTCAAAAATTGTTTTAGATCAGCTAAAAAACAGCGATAATAAATTATAATCACTTGCAGAATTGTGCGATAGCGATTTGTGGGGAAATTCGTCATAAAAAAAAAAAATGACAGCGACAATTCTGCAACTGAGCAAATTTCAGTGATTTTGATTTGATGACATTATTGAATAATTTTTATTATAATTATATTATTATTTGTTATAATTATTTATAATTATTTATTATATTATAATTTATAATTTTGTTTTAAAAAAAATGTCATACCCGGGATGCCTATTAGAATCTTGTTTGGTCAGATTTAAGTGAGTTATTTCTAAAAATTACAGGCCTACAATATAAAACGCCAAATTTCCTTGCAAATAATGGTACCGCTTTCAGCATGTTTTTTCTGAAAGAATCATACCGCCAGGGAGGTTAATGGCATCCCAGTCTTAGTCCGTAGGGTTCAATATTGAGTTGGCCCTCCCTTTGCAGCTATAAAAGCTTCAACTCTTCTGGGAAGGCTGTCCACAAGGTTTAGGAGTGTGCCTATGGGAATGTTTAACCATTTCTCCTGAAGGGCATTCGTGAGGTCAGGAACTGATGTGGGCAAAAAGGGCCTGGCTCGCGGTCTCCACTCAAATTCATCCTAAAGGCTTTCTATCGGGTTGAGGTCCCTACGCCTAGAGATCCCTTCATAGGCTGATTTGAATAAGTGCAGGGACCCATATCAAACCCATTGAAGTCAGATCACTGAAAGATACAATTTCATTGGCTGTTAGTGATCAAGGACAGAAAATAGGTAAAGGTAAGCTTGTTTTCTCTACCTCTCCAGATCCTGGTACAAGAAGGAGGATAATATTATCTGGACACTGAACTCGAAGATCACATTATACAGTAGAACAACACTACCCAGACAATAGGCAGTGAATCACCTACGAATGGACACCCCAGATATATACATGTGTATCATCCAATGTAATCACACAGAAATACTCAATTATTCATGTGGCCTATCAAAAACATTTTCTGGAAATACTGTGTATATGTGAATACGTATGTGTATATGCATGTGAGAGTGTGCTACTTGGGGTAATTTAAAGAGGAGTCTGTTTTTAGTTTATTATTTTATAATTCTTTTTTTTATATTTTTCCATCACCTATAAATATATGAATAGATAAAATCAGTGTATATGTATATATATGTATAAAATTCAGTGTATATAATCTCGGGATGGGTTTAAGGGCGCTGTTCCGTGTTTTCCTGTGAAGAATATTATAACTACACAGGTATATGTACATTACATACAGAGCACAAAATGGCGAAGTAATGTATACTCCTCAGAAATGATATAAAGAGCAATATTAATATTGAAAAAGTGTTGGAGTTTTGTTTGTTTTTCTTAAAAGGTAAAAAAAAATGTGGAGATATGAGTTCTGCGTCTGCTGGGCGCCATCTTATCTGGAAATGGGGTAGCAGCTCTTGAAACTTTTGCACTGGGGAGAAGATGAGTATTACAGTGAATCTCATTTTTTATTTTTATTTTTTGCTGGGTGTTAATGAATAATAAACAAAAAAATCTTTAGAAGCTGACGTTAGGCTTTAATACACTGAAAAATACCCATTAATTGCGCTTTAAATAATCAAAATCATTATGTTAATCAACAATGATTGTTCACAAATTTACCTGTGCATTTGGGATGCACTCAGAATGAATGACATCACACATATACCATGCTTTGTGGTGATCACATTGCATGTTAGTACACAACATAAACAAAACAATTTGAAAAAAGCACTCCTATGGCCACATCCGTACAGAGATTTAGTATAAAGAAAAAGGAGGGGCAAAGATAGCCCATAGGTCGGACTTTAAAGGGGTTGTAAAGGTAAAAAAAAAAAATCCCTAAATAGCTTCCTTTACCTTAGTGCAGTCCTCCTTCACTTACCTCATCCTTCCATTTTGTTTTTAAATGTCCTTATTTCTTTTGAGAAATCCTCACTTCCTGTTCTTCTGTCTGTAACTCCACACAGTAATGCAAGGCTTTCTCCCTGGTGTGAAGTGTCGCGCTCGCCCCCTCCCTTGAGGGGGAGGGGAAGAACAGGAGAGTCAGGACACCCAGGGCTGCTGATAGGGGGGAACCACCAGTCCTCCTGTAGGGGGCCCGAGCATACAGGGGGGCCCAAACACCAAAAGGAAGGAGGGGCAATTACAGGATGCCCTGTGCGGCTCTCGGAAGCAGCTGAAAACCCTCCCACCGACTTTTAGCTGTTGCAGGGAGAGACACAGACACAACTGCCTGCTTCCTTGTCCTGTTAAAAAAAAACTGTATTGTTTTAATCAAAAATAGAAAATTGCATAAAAATAATTTGTAAAAATTGTAAAATCAAATAATTTTTTTTTTTTAATTATAAAATGTTTTTGTTAAAAAAATGTTGAAAACTATTTAAAAAGGGTCTAATTCACACAGCTTCTCTGTTATCTGTGTGTCCTCTAAGAATGATTTTAGTATATATATTGTGAAAAAAAATTTTATATATATATATTAACAGCAGCCATGAGGACGCCCACTGACACACAGCTCCTTTCTCTATCTGCAACTTAGAGAGCATCCTGACTCTTCTGTTCGCCCCTCCCCCCTCAAGGGTGAGTCCCAAAAACCTAAAAGGAGCGAATATTTCTAGGATAAAAAAATCCACAAGGGGTATATTATTAGAAATGTCCAAACAGGAACAAAATATGCATTTAAACCAGGTGATGCTGGAAAACACTTCTAATGCTGTCTTTCACTATCTGCAATGATGACGAATCAGATGCTCTAAAAATCCAGATGGAGAAGTAAGCAAAGACAGCCAGATGGTCTCTTACTGAATTTGATGGACCCCAAATTATAGGGGTCAAACTAGCCTGGTATCAGCAATACTCAGCTGTGAACTTCCACCCGATCAGCTCCAGAGATGGAATATCCACTTTCCTCCGTCAAGGATAGCCAGATAGGTTTACTCACTTTCCCATTTACTCTGCTCAATACTCCTCCAACAGGGTTAAAGGATTGTTTTATAAATAAAGAAGAGGAACTTCATAGTGCAGTAAGTTTTGATAGTTTTATTCCAAACTCCTTCTCATGCACAACAAAGAAAAAACAAACAGCACACAGCTACAAGCTATCAGGCTGCCTGCTGGTGCATGGTGACGTCCAGGGGCGGACTGACAACTCATGCAATAGGAGATTATGGGGCCCCTGGGCAATAGGAGATTATGGGACCCCCGGGCAATAGGAGATTATGGGGCACCCGGGCAATAGGAGATTATGGGGCCCCCAGGCAATAGGAGATTATGGGCCCCCCGGGCAATAGGAGATTATGGGGCCCCCAGGCAATAGGAGATTATGGGGCCCCTGGGCAATAGGAGATTATGGGGCCCCTGGGCAATAGGAGATTATGGGGCCCCCAGGCAATAGGAGATTATGGGGCCCCCGGGCAATAGGAGATTATGGGACCCCGGGCAATAGGAGATTATGGGACCCCCGGGCAATAGGAGATTATGGGGCCTCCAGGCAATAGATTATGGGGCCACACAGTATATACACACACATGCATACAGTATGCATACACAGTATACACACACAATATACATACACACAGGATACACATACACACGCTGGAGAGGCGGGACAGCTATGATCTTGGGATTATTAGACCAAAAAGATGTCGGTAAGGGACATTTCAGTGACAGATGTAAAAAAAAAAACACACAGATTTTTACATACTGTCCATGGTTTTACTGAGGCTGGCAACCCTGATGGGGCCCCCTAGTGGCATGGGGCCCTCGGCGGTACCCGAATGCCCGAATGGTGACGTCACAAGATTCTCTCCAACCTATATAAATCCTGTATAATAATAATAATATTTGTGGGATAGGAAGATTGGGGATCCTTCTAAAACATGACCTGTTGGGAGCCATTCATGACGTAATACATAATTTTAACATTCTTTTACCTCCTTGTTATGTTTGTGGCATCTCTTATTCGCAATGTCAAGGTTTCTCTGACATCTGCAACCTCTGTCTTTGGTCTCCTCCGTACATTCAAAAATACCAAAACCAACATGTATGCAGTGAATTATTATAAATCTCACTTGTGATTAGGGTTGCCACCTCATCCCTTTAAAACAGAACACATATGAATTACACAGGTTCTGTGGCTGATTAAGGTGGTAATTGAACTCAAGTGGAGCCTTATCTAAATTAAATTAGCCTCAGAACCTGTGTAATTCATATGTGTTCTGTTTTAAAGGGATGAGGTGGCAACCCTACTTGTGATGTAAGGATAGGAGCATGCCATGAACAAAATCCCTTTCCTAGACTTGCCTGGCATAAAGGGCATGAACAAAAGGTAGAAGAAGCAGGACCAATTGGCATAGAAGGTAGAAAAAGAGCTATCTCTGGTTTCTTATATTGGTTCCCTCACCTTTACCCCACTACAAATATAAGCAGAGATGAACAAATCTTGAAAACCTGTTTCCAATCTACGATTGATAAAAGTGACCCAGCATGAAAGCAATGTTGGATTAGCCAGCCATTCCCATTAAATAACTCCAGCAAGCACTGATATTTCAGCTTTTGGTAGATATTGGTTAAATTACTTTCTGACTTCTTAGAGCTGTTAAGTAAGAAGGTGGTGAGATCTCTTCTCAGGATTTCCTATCTTAATTCATCTACCATAGCTAAGTAAAAAAAAAAAAAGTAATCTCCAGACAGATATTAAAGAAAAAAAGTATTGCAGCTCTGTATTCAAGTGTTTAATATCGGCAGCATTTGGTCATTTGTAATGCAGCGGAGTGTGATGGATGATCCAGGTGAAAAACGGAAGGTATACTACATATTCTACAAAATGTTCTTAGTTTAGTTTGGAGCCTGTAGTAACAGGGTCCTTTTAATACATTGTTAAATGTATTTTCTACTGCGACGCTGCACCCAAACAAAATGTACGTCCTTTTTTTCCCCCACAAATAGAGCTTTCTTTTGGTGGTATTTGATCACCTCTGCGTTTTTGTTTTTTTGCACTATAGAAAAAAATACGACAATTAAAAAAAAAAAAAAAAAAAATGTCTTCATCAGTTTAGGCCAGGGGTCTCCAAACTTTCTAAACAAAGGGCCGGATTACTGTCCTCCAGACTCTAAGGGGGCCGAACTGTGGCCATCAGGAGTACAAAATCCCCCATCATTGGTGTCATTGGACCCCATCATTGGTGTCATTGGGAGAAATTCTGCCCTATCACTGGGAGGAATTCTGCCCCATCATTGGTGTCATTGGGAGGAATTCTGCCCCATGACTGGGAGGAATTCTGCCCCATGACTGGGAGGAATTCTGCCCCATCATTGGTGTCACTGGGAAGATATCTGCCCCGTCACTGGGAAGAATTCTGCCCCATCATTGGGAGGAATTCTGCCCCATCATTGGGAGGAATTCTGCCCCATCATTGGTGCCATTGGGAAGAATTCTGCCCCATCACTGAGAGGACTTCCGCCCCGTCATTGGGAGGAATTCTGCCCCGTCATCAGGAGGAATTCTGCCCTTTCATTGGTGTCATTAGGAAGAATTCTGCCCCATCACTGGGAGGAATTCTGCCCCGTCGTTGGGAGGAATTCTGCCCCTTCATTGAAGTCATTTGGAGAAATTCTGCCCCATCATTGGTGTCATTGGGAAGAATTCTGCCCCATCACTGGGAGGACTTCTGCCCCGTCGCTGGGAGGACTTCTGCCCCGTCATTGGGAGGACTTCTGCCCCATCATTGGGAGGACTTCTGCCCCGTCATCAGGTGGACTTCTGCCCCGTCATCGGGAGGAATTCTGCCCTTCATTGGTGCCAATGAATAAAAAAGCACCCCAAGGGCCGGATAAAATCAAGCAAAGGGCTGCATCTGGCCCCCGGGCCGCAGTTTGGAGACCATTGGTTTAGGCCAATATGTATTCTTCTACATATTTTTGGTAAAAAAATCGCAATAAGCATATATTGATTGGTTTGGCCAAAAGTTATAGCATTTATAAAATAGGGGATAGATTTATGAAATTTTTATTTTCAATTACATTTTTTACAAGTAATGGCAGTGATCAGTGATTTTTAGCGGGACTTGTGACACTGCGGCAGACAGATCGGACACTTTTGACACTTTTTAGGCACCAGTGAAATTTATACAGAGATCAGTGCTAAAAAATGCACTAATCACTGTAAAAATGAAACTAGCAGGGAAGGGGTTAACACTAGGGGGCAGTCAAGGGGTAAAATCTGTTCACTAGGAGGTGTTTATAACTGTTGGGGGAGGGGACTGACAGGGAGTAGAGAGAGATTGCTGTTCCTAGTCACTAGGAACAGACGATCACTCTGTACTTCCCTGTTAGAACGGGGATCTGTTTGTTTACATTGACAGATCCCAGTTCTGTGGAATGATCATGGGTGGCCAGCGGACATCGCGGCTGCTGGCCACGCCCATCAGCTCCCCCACCACGCATGCCTGCAATAGCTGTTAAAGGGACTGATGTACAGCTATGGCGATTCGAGGGGTCGAGTCGACCTGCTGCAGTATTATGATGGCGGCTGGTCGGCAAGCAGTTAAGTTCATGTATGTGTAAAAACAGGTGTCCCAATACTTTTGACAATATAGTGTCGGTATCTTCATTCACAGACCACAACTATTCCTGCAATCAGATTTTCCATTTTAAGTATAAGCTTTTTGGTACCATAATAAAGTAAGAATAAAACACATATATAAAAGTTCTTTAAAGCGGAGGTCCACCCGTTTTTTTTTTCTTTTAAAAGCCAGCAGCTACAAATACGGCAGCTGCTGACTTTTAAAAAATGGACACTTGCCTGTCCAGCACGCCCGCGATGTCAGCAGCCGAGGCTGAGCAATCACTCGATCCTCGGCTGCTTCTGCCGCCATACTCAGTGAGGGAATCAGGAAGTGAAGCCTTGCGGCTTCACTGTCCGATTCCCTACTGCGCATGCGCGAGGATCGCAGCGCGCCATCACTGGTCCCTGCTCTCTCCTGGGAACAGTGTTTCCCAGAAGACAGCGGGGGGGGGGGGTGACGTGAAGAGGCTGGATTCCCCGCAGGAGTCAGAACCCGGAAGTGGTGCAAATAACTGTCTCAGACAGGTATCTGCACCCCCCTCCCCTTGAAAGGTGCCAAATGTGACACCGGAGGGGGGGGGGAACATCCGCTTTAAAATAATAAAAGTTGTTTCATGTAATTATAAAGTAACAGCATTATACAAAATATACAAGAATGGTACATGACAGTCAAACTTCATTATATATACCGTATTTATCGGCGTATACCACGCACTTTTTTGCCCTGAAAATCAACCTTTCCTAATAACGAATATCCTTCAGACCCTTTATTAGCTTTGTTGCCCTTCTTTGTACTCGCTCCATTTCCAGTACATCCTTCCTGAGGACTGGTGCCCAGAACTGGACAGCATACTCTATTGAGATTAACCATTTAAAACTCAAACTTTGTAAGGAGGGAAGGAGTATATGATAAGTTATGGACAAGGGAAGCAGTGAATGATAAATTATGGACAATGTCAATGGGCTTGTGTCAAGGGGGAAATACACTGTGCCTTCAGCTTGCATTGGGGAATGTTTGCTTCTGGGATCATTCACAGTTCATTGACAGGTACATTTGACCTCCGGTTGATCTCCTGACGTTCTTTTGAATTCGTGTTGACTTGCATTGGAAAGACGTCCTAAATGTGAGGGTAGGGACGTAGAGTGGAGGGGAAGGGGAAGGAATGAGAAAAAAAATATTTGGGAGAGGGTATGAAGAGATAGGGGGCCATATTCTCGAAAAATATCCGCCTGCTGCGCTTAGGGCACTTACACTCCGCTGTCCCAACTTACTGGAGCAGGTGCTGTATTCCCCAAACACTTGCTCCATAAGTTGGGACAGCGGAGTGTAAGTGTCCCGGCATAGCCTGGCGGATCTCCAAGGGGGCGTCTTCTATTCAAATGAAGCGCGCCCCCGATGCGAAAGAACTGGGCATGCGCCGGGCTGCAAAAAGCCCAGTGCGCATGCTCCAGTTCTCGGCGGAAAACGTCAATGACGCTGACGTGTGCGTCATTGACGTAAAGTCGTATTCAAGAACGACTTACGTAAACGACGTACTCGACGAAAAAACACGACGGGGACCCGACGCCATCTGTAACATGGCCTACGCGAGACTTGCGGAAATTTAATCCTCCATATAGCAGGACTAAATTTCCGCTTACGGAAACGACGTTAGCGATGGTTAAGCGACGCGAACTCGTTCGGGAATCGGCGTAGAAGGATCATTTGCATATGCAAATGACTCCTTCACGTAAATGCCATCTAGCGGCGGCCGGCGTCATTGCATTTAAGATCCGCCAGTGTAAGTGACTTACAGATGGCGGATCTTAACCACTTGGTAACCGCCCCATAGACAATATACGTCTACAGGGCGGGTGGTTAACTCTAGGAGGGCGTCAATGTACGTCCTCCCAGAGTCCGTCTCCCGCGCGTCCCCTGGGGCGCGCACACGGGAACATTCGTGACCGCCGGGTCCAGAGGACCCGGCCGGTCACGAATCGCGGTAAACGGCCGCTGATAGCGGCCGTTTACCATGTGATCGCTCCGTCCAATGACGGAGCGATCACATGTAAACAAACCGGCGTCTTTTGATGACGCCGGTTCCTCCCTCCTCTCTCTGTACCGAGCGGTACAGTGTGAGAGGGGGGAGCGCGGGTGTCAGCAGCGCTGTGGATGGATCTGTGACTATTGCAGTCACAGATCCATCCATCCCTGCTCAGCCATCCCTGAAACCCCCTGCAATACTGTGCAATACCCCCCCTACAATACTCTGCATACCCCCTACAATACTCTGCATACCCCCTACAATACTCTGCAATACCCCCCCTGCGCAATACTCTGCATACCCCCCTGCGCAATACTCTGCATACCCCCCTGCGCAATACTCTGCATACCCCCCTGCGCAATACTCTGCATACCCCCCTGCGCAATACTCTGCATATCCCCCTGCGCAATACTCTGCATACCCCCCTGCGCAATACTCTGCATACCCCCCTGCGCAATACTCTGCATACCCCCCTGCGCAATACTCTGCATATCCCCCTGCGCAATACTCTGCATATCCCCCTGCGCAATACTCTGCATACCCCCTCCGAAATACTCTGCATACCCCCCCCCCTGCAAAATACTCTGCATACTCCCCCCTGCAAAATACTCTGCATACCCCCCCCCTGCGAAATACTCTGCATACCCCCCCCTGCGCAATACTCTGCATACCCCCCCTGCGCAATACTCTGCATACCCCCCTGCGCAATACTCTGCATACCCCCCTGCGCAATACTCTGCATACCCCCCTGCGCAATACTCTGCATACCCCCCTGCGCAATACTCTGCATACCCCCTGCGCAATACTCTGCATACCACCCCCTGCGCAATACTCTGCATACCACCCCCTGCTCAATACTCTGCATACCCCCCTGCGCAATACTCTGCATTACTCCCCGGCAATACTCTGCATTACTCCCCGGCAATACTCTGCATTACTCCCCGGCAATACTCTGCATTACCCCTGCACAATTACTCTGCAATACCCCCCGCACCAATACTCTGCAATACCCCCGCACCAATACTCTGCAATACCCCCGCACCAATACTCTGCAATACCCCCGCACCAATACTCTGCAATACCCCCGCACCAATACTCTGCAATACCCCCGCACCAATACTCTGCAATACCCCCGCACCAATACTCTGCAATACCCCCACACCAATACTCTGCAATTCCCCAACACCAATACTCTGCAATACCCCGGCTAATACTCTGCAATACCCCGGCTAATACTCTGCAATACCCCGGCTAATACTCTGTAGTACCCAGAAAATACTCTGGGGAAAAAATGCGTTTTAACCACTTCCCGCCCGCCGGCCGTCATGACGTCCTTGACTTTGTGCGGGGATATCTGAATGATGCCTGCAGCTACAGGCATCATTCAGATATCATTTTTTTCAGCCGGCGATTCCCTACACCATAAGAACGATCATGGCCGCTGTTCTGCCTCTTGATTGTTCTTACGGGAGGCGAAAGGGGACGTCTCCCCTCCCTTCTCCCTCCGGTGCCTCTTCTGACTCACCGCTACGATCGAAACCAGGATCGTTTTATTTTTTTTAATTTTTTTTCAGGCTTCCCAGCCTAGAGGTGAGATGTGGGGTCTTATTGACCCCACATCTCACTGTAAAGAGGACCTGTCATGCTATATTCCTATTACAAGGGATGTTTACATTCCTTGTAATAGGAATAAAAGTGATCAAAACATTTATTTTTGGGGAAAAACGTATCAAACTAAAATAAATAAAGTGAAATGAACAATAAAAATATTTTTTTTTTTTTAAAGTGCCCCTGTTCCTGCGTGCTCGTATACAGAAGCGACCGCACACGCAAGTCCCGCCCACATATGAAAACGGTGTTCAAACCACACATGTGAGGTATCGCTGCGAACGTTGGAGCAAGAGCAATACTTTTGGCCCTAGAGCTCTTCTCCAACTAAAAAGATGTAACCAGTAAAAATATTTAAAGCGTCGCCTATGGGGATTTTTAAGTAGCGAAGTTTGGCGCCATTCCACAAGCGTGTGCAATTTTGAAGGGTGACATGTTGGGTATCTATTGACTCGGCGTAACTTCATCTTTCATATTATGCAAAAAGATTGGGCTAACTTTAATGTTTTTTTTTTTTAAAAGCACAAAACCGTTTTATTTCCAAAAAAACACATTCGAACAATTGCTGCGAAAATAACGTGCGCGATAAAAAGTTGCAACGACCGCCATTGTATTCTCTAGGGTTTTTGCTAAAAAAGCATATATAATGTTTTGGGGTTCTATGTAATTTTCTAGCAAATAAATGATGATTTTTCCATGTAGGAGAGAAATGTCAGAACTGGTCTGGGTGTTCCAGAATGCCTGATGGTGCTCCCTGCATGTTGGGCCTCGGTATGTGGCCACGCTGTGTAAAAGTCTCACACATTTGGTATCGGCATACTCGGGAGGAATAGCAGAATGTGTTTTGGGGTGTAATTAGTGTTATGCATATGCTGTGTGTGAGAAATAACCGGCGAATATGAACATTTTGTTAAAAAAAATAAAATAAAAAATAAATCTTGATTTTGCAAAGAATTGTGGGAAAAAATTACAACTTCTAAAAACTCACCATGCCTCTTTCTAAATACCTTGGAATGTCTTCTTTCCAAAAAGGGGTAATTTGGGGGGTATTTGTACTTTTCTGGCTTGTTAGGGTCTCAAGAAATGAGAGAGGCTGTCAGTACATCAGATGTGATCAAATTGATCAATTTTTAGTAATTGGTACCATAGCTTGTAGACCCTATAACTTTCACCCAGACTAAATAATAACCCAATTTTTTTTTTTTTTTACCAAAGATATGTAGCAGTATACATTTTAGGCCAAATTTATGAAAAAAAATACTTTTTTGCAAAATGTTATAATAGAAATGAAGAAAAATTCATTTTTTTTACAAAATTTTCTTTCTTTTTTCATTTATAGCGGAAAAAATAAAAACCGCAGAGGTGATCAAATACCACCAAAAGAAAGCTCTATTTGTGGGAAAAAAAGGACAAAAATTTCATTTGGTTACAGTGTTGTATGACTGAGTTATTGTCATTCAAAATGTGAGAGCACCAAAAGCTGAAAATTGGTCTGGTTATTAAGGGTGTTTAAGTGCCCAGTTGTCAAGTGGTTAAGTGTATCTATGCAAAAATGATTCTGAGAATCAGGAGCATAGATACACTGGCCAAAAAAGGGAGTTACGATGGAGTATCTGACTTACTCCATCTTAACTTCACTGAGAATATGGCCCAGGGTTCTTGGCTGTCCATGGGCCTACCAAAGCCTTCGCCCCCCCCCCTCTTCCAAAATTAGTTGGTGATTAAATTGGAAGTTGGAAATACAAGTTCCAATATGAAAATAGAGCTACACCTAGTTTTCACCATTCAAAACAGAAGTATTTTGGTGATCCAAACCCTATCAACACATTACAGGATTTTTGCAAAGCTGCCCTCTGAGTATGGTCCACCCATGTTTTTCAGCACATGCATTCTAAGAAAACTAAAACACGACAATGCTGACCCACTGCTGCCAGTCCTGTCGACCTTTGCATTCAAGGGGTTAAGATGACTCTTTCTGGCAGAGCTGCATAACAGAACTGATTCAATACTCAGTTTGTAGAATTGGTCTCCCGGGGCAGAAAGTCAATGAGTCTTCCATTAGGATGAGGCAGATGTAATAAGAGCCCCATGGCCCAGCAGCTACAAAGGCAAGGCTTGTTTGTCAATTTATTAAGCTTTGCATGATGTTTATTGCTTGTGTTATTTAGGTAGGAAGGAGGACTGCAATTCTGTGCTGTGTGAACCCTTAAAAGAAGATAGTTTAAAAAACGGTTTGTATATAATTTGATTGATCAAGAGGAAATTGAAAAGGCCTCAATCAATATAAATATCAAGGTTGAAAAGGTTTCAAATGACAGTAGTGCTGAGAACGCCATCCTGAGCTGAACAGTATGGTAGGAACTGAGTAGTAATCATTTACTCAGCTATTGATTAATTATAGCTTTATATAGACATATACTTCTGATACGCACAGACATTGGTAGCAATAACCATATTAGACTACTTAGGAAAATTAAATCAGTTTTCTGCTTTCATGTATAGCACTTACCCCCTAAGGAGTCTCTAAATTTAAAGGGCCCTCTTAGCCTCTTTAGAGGTACCCCAAAGCACTCACCGACTCACCAGTGGTGATCAATTAACCAACATCCACTGTGACATTCTTTGGTTGACAGATTTTTATTATCATCAACTTCAGGGAGAGAGAGTTAAGGCCCCTTTCAGACGTACGGATCCCGTGAGGATCCGTGCCTTTCTTCTCCGCTGCTCAGCAGGGATCGCTCCATTGATCCCCGCTGAGCAGGCAGATGCCAGGGCGGTCCCTGCACATTGTGCAGGGAGCCTGCCCTCATCGGTGTCCACTATGCTCCGATTCTGCAGACGGAGGAAAATCCTATTTTTCCATCCGTCTGTGGATCGGATGAACACGGATAGGTGGTTCGTTTTCATCCGATTGCCCTCATAGGGCAGAGCGGAGATCTGACAGGGTGGTCCTTGCACAGTGTGCGCGGACCGTCCTGTCATCTGCCGACTCAACGGGGATCAACGGAGTGATCCCCGCTAAGCAAGCAGATAAGAAAGGTACGGATCCTCACGGGATCCGTACGTCTGAAAGGGGCCTTCTAGTCATAGTCAGTACAGAGATAAAGAGTCTTTAAACCACGTAAGGTTTGCCCTACAGCAGTTTTAACGCTACAGGACAGCACCTGTGCGCCTGATTCAGTGTACATACATGATCCGACACTTCCAGGTAGGCGGCTCGCTACCGCTATGATTATACACAGTGGAAGCCAATCAGCGGGTGCACGGTACCCGATGTCCGCCGGCACCCATCAATCATTAGGCAGAGAGCCGCTCTGACAGGGGGGAAGGGGTGGAATTTGTATCCTTGCAAAGCAGGGAATCAATTCCAGCACTTCCCCTAGTCAAAGCACCTCACACAGTACTTGAAAACACTGGCTGGGCACACAGTTAACCCTTTGATCACCCCTGATGTTAATCTCTTCCTAGCCAGTATCATTAGTACGGTGACAGAGCATATTTTTTAGCACTGTATTAGTGTCACTGGTCTCCAAAAAGTATCTGCAGCAATATCGCAGGTCCGCTATAAATCGCTGATCACCGCCATTACTAGTTAAAAAAAAAAGTAAAAAGAAATTAAAATATCCCATAGTTTGTAGACGTTAGAACTTTTGTGCAAACCAATCAATATTACCTTACACTCCTTGTCCTCCTGCACAATCAATACCTCCCTCGTTTAACCCAGCTACTATAGAGGAAGTCACTAAACTTTTTTCTAATGCCCACCTAACCTTCTGCCCCCTGTGATCCTGTTCCTTCTCATATACTATGGTCACCCTTTGGCTCTATCCTACACTCTTTAACTCATATCTTCAACCTCTTACTCTCTACTGGCATCTTCCCCAACCCTCTGAAACATGCACTAGTCACTCCCATAACAAAAAAGGCCTCACTGGACCACACCAATCTTAACAACCTCTTTACTCCGTTTTGCTTCCAAACTACTTGAACGTCTAGTCTACAACCGGCTGAGCGACCACCTCATTGAGAATAACCTTCTTGATCCCCTTCAGTCCCTTCGCCTGCAACACTCTCCTTGAACTCAAACAACTTACTAACAGCTAAAACCAGTGGTCACTATTCTGTACTCTTAATCTTGGACCTCTCCGCTACCTTTGATATAGTTGACCACCCCCTCCTCCTCAAAAAATTAAATGTGCTTGGTCTCCGTGGCTGCGTTCTTCGTTGGTTTGAATCTTACCTATCTGACCGCACCTTCAGTGTCACTTACAACTCTACTTCCTCCTCCGCTACTCCTCTTACCATTGGGGTCCCCCAAGGTTCTGTGACCTCTCCTATTTTCGATCTACACCTCCTCTCTGGGTCAGCCTCTCATGTCTTCCACTACCATTTCTATGCTGATGACACACAAATCTATCTCTCTACCCCTCACCTCAGCTCACCCTATCAGTCTCCTCACACATCACTGACTTACTAATAGACATATCTGCCTGGATGTCACACCACTTCCCCAAACTCAATCTATCTAAAACCGAGCTCAGAATAATTCCTCCCCCACATGCCCCTTCCCCTGACTTCTCTGTCAAGATCAATGGCACAACTATCAGTCCGTCCCTACATGCTAGGGTGATGGGGTAACCCTGGACTCTGAACTGTCCTTTCAGGCCCACATCCAATCCCTGCCCAAATCATGCCGTGTTAACCTCTGCAACATCTCCAGAATACACCCCTTTCTGACCAATGACACCACTAAGCTTCTAATTTACTCCCTGGTTATCTCTTGCCTTCAATACTGCAACTCTCTCCTCATTGGATTACCTTTACATAGGCCATCACCCCTTCAGTCCATCATGAATGCTGCTGAAAGACTCATCCATCTTACCAACTGTTCAGTGTCCTCCGCCCCTCTCTGCCAATCCCTCAACTGGCTTCCACTCACCCAACGAATACAATTCATAGTACTAACAATAACTTGTAAAGCCATCCACAACTCTGCCCTCAGCTACATCACCAGCCTGATCTCAAAATATCAATTAAGCCACACTCTTCGGTCCATAAAGACATGGGTGAGTGAGTTTGAGGTGGAGGAACTTGACTGTCCTGAACAGAGTCCCAACCTCAACACCGACAGAACACCTTTTTGGGATGAATTCGAGCGATAACTGGCCTTCTCGTCCAACATCAGTGCCTGACCTCACAAATACGCTTTTGGAAGAATGGTCAAACATTCCCATAGACACACTCCTAAACCTTGTGGACAGCCTACCCAGAAGAGTTGAAGCTGTTATAGCTGTAAATGGTGGGCCAACGTAATATTGAACCCTACGGACTAAGACTGGGATGCCATTAAAGTTCATGTGTGTGGAAAGGCATGTGTCACAAAACTTTTGATAATGTAGTGTATATCTCCTTTTCCTATTTTTTTACAAGACTATCTCAAGACTGTTCTAAAGGCAGAAGGTTTTTTATCTTAATGCATTCTATGTATTAAGATAAAAAAAAACTTCTGTGCGCAGGAGTCCCCCTGAGCCCCCCTAATACTTACCGGAGCCCCATCTCGATCCAGCAACGTTGCACTAGAGCCTCGGCTGTCCGTGACTCCCTCCTGATTGGCTGAGACACAGTGGTGGGAGTCAAAGTCAGTGAGCCAATGAGGAAAGAGAGGCTCCATGTCTGAATGGACACACAGTGCAACGGCTCGGCTTGGGTGCCCCCATAGCTAGCTGCTTGCTGCGGGGGCACTCAGCAGAAGGGAGGGGCCAGAAGTACCAGCTGGAGACCCAAGAAGAGGCAGATCAGGGCTTCTCTGTGCAAAACCACTACACAGAGCAGGTTCGTATGACATGTTTGTTACTTTTAAACAAAAAAAACACTCTCTATATTTTATCCCCCAGACCTTTCACCATTTTTGCTGCCTGTCTTTGGACTTGTTCTATCTCATCAATATATTTTTATTAATGAGGTCTCTGGAACATATACCCTCCTCCAGCATGTACCACTGGCAATAAACTTTCTTGTGGCTGGCCAGGGAAACATAAATATTTATAGCGCAGCATTATTGTATTGTAGCCACCTTGTCATCAGGTGTCTACTACATTTAGTTTTCAGAATTCAATTCAGAATACTTTATTAATCCCAAGGGAAATTATTTTCCTGGGTAGTAGTTTACTCAGATTAATTTGTACTATTCTTTATTTCTTTATTAATCCCAAAGGGAGATTATTAAGATACAGCCACATTTAACAAAGACAACACATAATCACAATAACGAACAGAAACAAGACACAATACCAACAATAAAATTACCAATAGGAGCAAATTAATGCGTCACTGGCACTCAAGACAATAGTTATGGGGGTAGCAACAATCTTGTGCTATTGAGCATTTGTGTTCTCTGGTAACCACTAGGCAGTTCATGCTGTAGTGCATGCTGGGGAAGCTGTAAATGTTTGGAGAGTGGCCTGGTGAGCTCTCTTCCCCCCCAGGCTCAGCCTCGGGCGGTGCAGGGCCGGATTCCAGACAAGGCCAACAAGGCCAGGCCTCGGAGCGGCAGTGGGTGCAGGGGCGGCACTGCGGCTGAGAGGAGAGGACACTTTTACTTTCATATCGGAAGTTCCCCCCTGTCATGCAGATGGTGAGAGGAGAAAAAGGGAAGAGGAGGTGAGATAGTTCTTGGCAGCAGCAACCCCCCTCCCGGTTCTCAATGTCATTTTGTCATTTTCAGCAGCAGCACCCCCCAATGCTCAATGTTATTTTTGGCAGCAACACCCCTCCCCAACACCCCAGTAAATCCGGGCCTGGGGAGGTGTGTGTAAGACCTTGTGCTAAGTGGGTTAGAGGCCTGTTGTGGCCTAGCACAGAATGCCTCAACTTGCCCTGGCTGGACGAGGAAGGTACAACTTTCAAGATGAAAGAGCCAGTGGATGGAAGTCCTGCTGGAGGGTGATTTGTGTCTGCCCCCAGAGGATCGTGGCACTCCCTTGGATAGAGAACAAGTCTAGCAGAGTCTGGAGTCCCGTTGCTAATGGAGAGCTATACCAAAACCTGAAAAAGACTAAATTGGCAGGTGCCCATTATTGTTGTGACTATTTTCACTGTGGCCATGGATCCACCCTGGGGTAATGTCACCGGTCCTATAGCAGACCAAGTAAAAACCAAACTATCAGTTTGGCTTAGAATGATTACAGCCAAGCAGCATGAAACTCAAGAGTCACTCTTCCTTACGGCAGGTTGGCTACATCTGGAAGAAAAACTTTCCTTACTTTAGACAGGAACCCCCCCTTTCCTCTCTCACTGCTTCATTCTAGTGTCTCCCTCCCCTGTACAGTCCTACCTGTGACAGGGTAGAGGCAGATTCAGCTATGTGTCTTCTCCCGGGTCTCCCCCTGCCGCCAATGTCAACCTGTCAGCAGGACAGGAGGTGGGAGGAGCTGCAGATCTGGACGGAATGCGGGAGCTGCCAAAGTTAACAAGAGGACTTTTGACTTCTGATGGTGGGGTGGCTCTTGACACCTGATGTAGGGTGGGGGTAGGGTGCTTTGGACATCTGCTTATAATTATTATGAGAATAATACAATTCTATGCCAGTTAAAAAGGAGGGTTGCACACCACTGGTATCATCCACAAGAAACTTTATTGGAGATTGCTTAAACATAACACCATGACAGAACAATGTTCTGTCTGAGCAGTCTCCAAAACTGTTTTATATGGATGATACCAGCGGTGTGCAACCCTCCTTTTCAGACTTGCATGATCTCCTACAGGAGTGTGAGTGGGTTCCATGCCGGTCTGCACCTGCCCTTCACAACTTAAGTCTTATGTTATTACTAAAACCAGTAATAATTAAATGCAGAGACAAGTATTTAATATGATAAAGAGTAGATACATGTGAATAGTGTTACAGATACAACCAGCCCTTTTGGGGGCAACCGTAATCCTGATGTGGCCCCCCGTTGAAATTGAATTTGGCACTTCTCCTCTATGGTAAATTGAAAGGACAGTGAGGAACCTAACTGAAGGAAGCTTGCATGGTATACTCTATATTGATTATTGCTAGCTAGGCTAGTGTACTTTGAGAACTCTTGTTTCAATAACCGCTATAAATAGCATTTCCTGCATAAAGCACAATTGAGAACCATTTTCCTTGATTAATTTCAATATGAGTTGTGGTAACTGTTAGCCATTCAATAAAGGTAAGATGGAAAGCACTATGAAATTAATTGATATAATCTTTAAAATGGTATCCATCGATATAGGATGACCGGTTAGAACACCCAATAAGTCTGAAGATACTGTTATTTGAACAGTGGGCAACGGGGTTGAAGTGGACTCCATCTGAAATCATTCAGAGTCTGTTCTTCACTTCAGGAAAACAGTTGGCCAAGTTCAACATGAAAGAGACAGTCTCAGGTTTGTCTCAAAAGCTCTGCAGTGGCACAAGGTAACGTCAGTGCAGAAGAGATGGCTTATGGTGGAGCAGGTGAGAAGACAGGAGGAGCAAAAGCAACATACTAAGGTTCTAAGGGGTCTAAGGACTAACTGGGAGATCCTGAAATAGAGAAAACATAGCTGGCATGATAAAGGAGATGAATGGATCTGGGTTTTGACATTAGAGCCACTTATGATGTTCTTCCCACACCCCAGAACCTGAAACGTGTTTCTGCTTGCTCCCTGTGCCAAGTACTTGCAACACTAATGCCACGTACACACAATCGGAAATTCCGTCAAGAAAACCGTGGAAACCAAGAAAAGTCCAATGCTTCGGAGCATGTGTATACTTGATTCCGAGCATGCGTGTTTTTTTGTCAGAAAAAAAGCAAGAACTTATTTTGTCAGAAAATTTGAGAACCAGCTCTTACATTTTTCTTGAAGGAGATTCCGACAGAAAAAGTCAGATGGAGCCTACACACGGTCCGAATTTCCGACCAAAAGCTCACATCGAACTTTTCTTGTCGGAATTTCCAATCGTGTGTACGCGGCATAAGGCATATTTTAACAGGGTGCTCTGAGAGCCTCACCCAAGGGTGTTACCCTTGGTGGCATAACTAGGTTTCATTAATCTTGGAACAGAGGGGAACACCCATAAATGTTCTTCCACAAATATAGACAAAGAAGTGGATGATTAATACCAGCAGGTCAACATTCAGAGCATCAAATAAGATCAAAGAACACAAGTATCCTGCAAATCGCTTAGGATTCAAAAATGGATGTGGAAAAAAAATGTGTGTTTCAAACAGACTTTGTTGCTACAACACTCCAGCCAGGCATGGTCTTGTGGCCCACATCAACCGAGTTGGTATACGTTGTGGAATTGATAGTACCATGGGGTGGTGGCATTCATGAAGATTATAAGATTAAAAAGACCCACCACTCGGAATTGCCAATTGAAGCAACTCAGAATAGGTGGAAGATCAAAATTCTCCCTGCAGAAGTGGGATGCAGAGGTTTTGTTGCTATATCTACAACTAGCTAAAGAAGATAGGAGTGAGCAGTCTTCCTTCCAACAAGCAAAAGAAAGCAGCAATTGGATTAAAAGAAAAGGCAAATGCAAGATGAGACAGAAGCGTATATAACTGAGGGGTTGTACCTGAGATGGCAGGTATTACTTCTGAGAGACATAGTGGGCTAATCAACTACGCATAAAAGATGGAGGGTGCCCACCTGATGACCCCATTGATGTACCTACCCCCCTTAACTACACCAATCCCAACCTCAAGAGTGCCAACTTACCATAGGCATTTAAACATCAAGCCCTATTACCTCTGCTACTGCTAAAATGGTGGTATGAATATCTATGGCTTTATTCCTGAGCCTACCCTTTCCAGTCTTCCACACTAAAATGTTCACTACATTATCACACTACTTATATGTCTTAGGAAAGAGAACTTGTGTTCACAAATCCTTAAGAGACTGGGGGTCCATTTACAAAGCACAGAGCGACCTGCACTCCACAGATGGCTTTCCAGATGCCAGTGCAAGGGACCCAAAGACCAGTGAGGAATCGGTTCGGGTGAGGACAGCGACTGTTCCCTGGACAGAAGCTTCTTTTTATTAAAGTACTTGTAAAAAAGAGTTTCCATTTTTAAGATATATGTTGTTTCTAGTCTTTTTGTTTTATAGTGAGGAAAGAATAGAACTCCTACTGGGTTTTTACTGCTATCCAGGACTCAATTACAAAGAGTTAATGCCTTGTACACACTACCGGTTTTCTTCTCGTTACAGTGAATAGGATAAAGTTCTATTTTACTATCCCCCTTTAAAGTGGATGTAAACCCTCTCCCAAAGTGAACAGTCTCAGATGATACACAGGGATTAAACAAATCTCCCTATATAAGTTTTAATTGTATATCTGCTGTCTTTCCCTTTCTACAATCTTTGGAAAGTGCAGATCATGTTAGAAATCTGTCCTGCTATTACAGCAGTGGGTGTGGAGTCTGGGGTTACACTGTGTGAGAGCTGATTGGAGGAAAGACACCCCCAAGGCGGAAGAACGAAGGAACATGCAGAGCTGTATTCTGAATAGACCAGCTCTCTGCTTATCTATCGCTAAGCTCCCTCCCTGACACAAATTTTCAGCTGCTGTTATCTCATGTGTCTGAGAACCTGTCAGAATTGACTCTGCTGATAAGAGGAATGGAACAGCTGAAAGACAATGCACTTAGAGCTTTGGAAAGAGATAAGTAAACACTGAAGATATATGTGCCCAGGTGAAATTTCTTGAACGGGATTTACAACCACTTTAAGCTCCTCCCACTGTGAGTGCAGTGTGGCTACACTCATTATTCGCAGTATGTGTGCAACACCATTCTTGGGGTGTCCTAGGTCTTTCACAAGCCTAGCAACACCCATGATGAGTGAGTGGGAGACTTGTAAAGCGCAACACATGCGAACTGAATTGCCTCTGGGCGCTGTATCCATTTCATGGGTAAGGAACCCCTTGACCTGAGAAGAGATGGGTTTTAATCTTTCTCCTGAAGGCCAAGTGGTCCGACCCCAGTCGGTTGGTGGTTGGTAGTGCATTCCACAGGCGAGGTCCCTGGACTGCAAATCTTCGATCTCCTTTGAACTCCTTCGGACTTGTATCTGGCTTTGGGTATCTGGAGTAGGTTTTGATTGGTGGATCGCAGAATGCGATTGGGGTTATCATGATCACTCCTGATTGGCTCCTAGTGCTGTCTCTCCCTCTCTTAGTTGGGGTGCTGCAGTATAATGGAGTACATGAGGCTTATATCACAACAAATTCAGGTACTCATACTAGCAGTATTTATGGATACATTTAAAGCCCGACTCTGGGAAACGTGAAAATGATGCATTGCAGAGTGGTCGCACCCGCACTGCAAGGGTTGATTGATAATTAAGTCTATGGGAGAGTAAAAGTGCTTTTACTTACTTGAGCCTCAGCTCCTCCAGCAGATGGCACCCCCCCCCCCACACTCTGGCAGTGCACTGACCCTGCATCGGTCTTGACGATGTCAGGACCTAAGATTGCTCAAGCATAGGGGAGAAGACGGGTCTAGCAGTGCAAAGGATTGTAGGATCTCTAGACATAAATGAGCAATTAACACTTGCAGTGTGGGCTCAAGTTTCCTAGAATTGAGCTTTAATTATCTTACCTATGAATACATAATAGGTAAGATAATAATTGCCCAGATACAATATCTTTTAAATTATGTTGCGTACTTCCCGGCATTTCCTTCCCTGTAATAATGTGCCATGGAAGTCTCATTGCCTGCATGCATTATTTTACATTTGAAAGCATGGAATAGTTTCCACTGTTTTGACCAAAAATGGCAAGCTATTCTCTTCCATTCTATATTCACAATGCATAGCAACTCTGGCATTTGTTCTTTAGCTGTAATGTACGTAGGTGTACATCTCAATAGAATACAAGTGTACGAGTTCATTGTAACACACAGGAATGGTTTGTACAGTTCTAAACATTGATGAGCTCTGGAAAAAACATTTCTCACAATTTAAATATGAATTATGTGTCAGTGATGTATTCAAGTGTAATGTTAAATACGGTAACAATGAAAAATATAAAACTATTTCCTTTGATGTCACAATTACCTATTTTAACCTTTAAATTTTATGTATGATATGGTTACAGTCCACTAGTAAGGTCATAAAAGGCTGTATATATGTGAGTCTTAGCGCTATTTCATACTTCTACTCTGGTAAAAAAAACATGTGTTTAAAGCTTAGCTCTGGGCACCATCCTTGACAGAGTTAAAATGGTTATAAAGGCGGAAGGTTTTTTATTTTAATGCATTTTTTGGCCCGTAATCCTGGTGTATGTAGATTTTGCAAAAGCATTTGACACAGTTCCCCATAAATGTTTACTGTACAAAGTAAGGCCCGTTGGCATGGACCATAGGGTGAGTACATAGACCTGGAGGATGGGGTGAACATATCAATCTCTATATTTGCGGACGATACTAAGATAAGCAGGGCAATAACTTCTCCGAAGGATGTGGAAACAACAAGTAGATCTGAACAAATTAATGGGGTGGGCAACTACATGGCAAATGAGGTTTAATGTAGAAAAATGTAAAATAATGCATTTGGGTGGCAAAAACATGAATGCAATCTACTCACGGGGGGGGGGGGCCTCTGGGGGAATCTAGGATGGAAAAGGACCTGGGGGTCCAAGTAGATGATAGGCGCAGCAATGGCATGCAAAGCCAAGCTGCTGCTAACAAAGCAAACACAATATTGGCATGCATTAAAAAGGGGGTCAACTCCAGAGATAAACCGATAATTCTCCCACTCTACAAGACTCTGGTCTGGCCATACCTGGAGTATGCTGTCCAGTTCTGGGCAGAGGCGTTTCTAGGGGGTGTGGGGGGTGCGGTCCGCACCCGGGTGACACCCGCTAGAGGGGTGACACCATCCCATTTTTTTTTGGTTTTTTTTTAGCTGACATGCCCAGCAGATGACTCCCGCTAGAGGGGTGACACCGGGGCCGCCGCTCCATTAAACACCGTAGTGTATTGATTGGAGCGGTGCGAGCAGGGCATCTAGCCGTGCGGGGAGGCTGCCTGTAACATTCCTCAGTCAGGCTATCCCTGTGTGAGCCGGAGTTGGTGGGCGGAGCTGTGGGTGTCGCTGCCTCCTCTTCTCCTCCCACAGACTCCTTCACATTGATGATGCTGAAGCTCAAGCAGCTAGAGGTGAGGACACAGCAGCCCCGCTCACAAGCCCGGGTCTTCATCTGCATTCATGCTATGAAAGTAAGTTACTCTGCAGTGTCACTACATAGAGTTCCAAGATGCACTGTGCCACCACAGCCTACCTTGTACCACCCAGCCTGTCCTGTACCACCCCAGCCTACCCTGTACCACCCAGCCTGCCCTGTGCAATCCCAGCCTGCCCTGTGCAATCCCAGCCTGCCCTGTGCAATCCCAGCCTGCCCTGTACCACACCAGCCTGCTCTGTGCCACCCCAGCCTGCCCTGTACCACCCCAGCCTGCCCTGTACCACCCCAAACAGCCCTATATCACCCCAGCCTGCCCTGTACCACCCCAGCCTGCCCTGTACCACCTAGCCTGCCCTGTACCCCCCAAACAGCCCTTTACCACCCCAGCCTGCCCTGTACCACCCCAGCCTGCCCTGTACAACCCAGCCTGCCCTGTGCCACCATAGCCTGCCCTGTGCCACCCCAGCCTGCCCTGTACCACCCAAAACTTTCCCATGCCACCCCAACTTGCCCTGTGCCACCCTAACTTGCCCTGTACCACCCCAATCTGCCCTATGCCACCAAAACTTGCCCTATACCACCCCAACCTGCCCAATGCCACCCTAACTTGCCCTGTACCAACCCAACCTTTCCCATGCCATCCCAACTTGCCCTATGCCACCCTAACTTGCACTATACCACCCCAACCTGCCCTGTGCCACCCTAACTTGCCCTATACCACCCCAAACTACCCTATATCACCCTAACATGCCCTATACCACCTTAACCTGTCCTATACCACCCCACTACACCAACCGGCCACTACACCACTCTATACTACCCTAACCTGCCACTCTACTGCCCTATACTATCATTTACAGGGGCTGGTTTGGGGTGCGCCCCATGCCCGTGCGCTGCCTGCTTGGTTCTGGGCAGCCTAGACAGAGGGGGGGGTGACACCATGTTTTACAGCACCGGGTGACACCAACCCTAGTGACGCCACTGGTTCTGGGCACCAGTCCTCAGGAAGAATGTACTGGAAATGGAGCGAGTACAAAGAAGGGCAACAAAGCTAATAAAGGGTCTGGAGATATTAGTTATGAAGAAAGGTTGCGAGCACTCAGGGCCGGCCTTTGGGGTGTGCGAGCTGTGTGACCACACAGGGCGCCATGGGCAACAGGGGCACCGTGGGGCCATCACAGCTTGCAGAATGTGAGTCGCAGCAGGGTCGGCTCTCTAATTAGGCAAGTTAGGCGGCTGCCTAAGGCCTTGCGGCGGCTACCTAATTTGCCTAAGTTGTGTGTGGAAATGGGAGGGAATGTCCCCCGGTCGGTGTCCCCGAACCGTCGTTAACGCGGAGGAAAAACCTGCGGTGTTAGCAACTATTTTTCAAAGGCTCGGGCTGCAGTAAAAATTGTCGGGAGGCAGTGGATGGTAGATTAGTAGGGCAGAGGATAGGGTCAGCAGTTTGTAGGGCAGTGTACAGAGACTATTATTTTATAGGACAGTATACAGAAGGCAACAGGGTAGTGTACAGGGGGCCAGTAGGGCAAAGGACAGGGGTCACTAGGACAGAGAACAGGGGTCAGGAGGGTGAGGGACAGGAGTCAGCAGGGTGGAGGACAGGGGTCAGCAGGAGTGTCCTCCGTTGCAGACAACTCAGGTGCAGGCAATGCACTTAGCAAAGCAGGAACAAAGATTGTCTCTGGACAGCCGCACTCTGAACAAATTGTAGCCTTTTATTAAAAGAAGGACAGCACTACAAGTCACAGCAAAATAAAATAAAACCTGACTGCTGACGCGTTTCGCACTGAAACTAGTGCTTAGTCATAGCTATGATAGCTATGATTGTCTTGTTCATAAATAAAAGACAAACACTATTTTGGAAAAACATGCTCTGTACATTTAGCTCTGTAAAAACAATGGGTAAAACAATGACACTAAAGTTTCTATAGAAGCCTTTTTCAACCTAAGTTCCCCCTGAGATTGCTAGGGTTCCTTGAGCAGTAGTAGATTAAACTGCCACCTGATGGTGCCTACATAATTCTGAGACAGATGCCACTTGACCTGGGACCAGTGGAGCTCTTCATCTATTTTGTTAGTTGAGTAACCACTGGCACCAATGAACATGTTAGCTGTCTCTAAAGGAGAACATTCCTCCCACTGGCCACCACTGTAAGGTGAATTCTTCCCACTAACCACCAGTGTAAGGGGCGGATTCCCACTGACCACCAATGTAAGGGGCATTCTTCCTACTGACCACAAATGAAAGGGATAGATAGGAAAGAAGATAGATAAAGAAAGAAAGAAAGATAGATAGATAAAGATAGATAAAGAAAGATAGATAAAGATAGAAAGAAAGAAGGGAAGGAAGATAGATAAAGATAGATAGATAAAGATAGATAGATAGATAGATAGATAGATATAGAAAGAAGGGAAGGAAGATAGATAGATATAGATAGAAAGATAAAGATAGAAAGAAAGGAAGGTGAATAGATAGATAGATAGATAAAGATAGATATAGATAGATATAGATAGATATAGATAGATAGATAGATAAAGATAGATATAGATAGATATAGATAGATATAGATAGATAGATAGATAGATCGATAGATAATAGGGAGAGAGAGAGAGAGAAAAAGAAAGAAAGGTGAAGAGAGAGAGAGAGAGAAGGGAATGAAGGGCACCCCTACATCAGTGTACAGTACTCACTCAGAGGCAGGAGGGACTGACTGGATGGATCGATATCAAACTCCATCTTTCCTTTCTGTTTGGCTTTAGCTTGAATCTTCCCGCCCACATCCCTTAGGCAGTAGAACAGTGTCTGTCAGGGAGAGTGGGCGGGGCAGATACAGGAGGAGAGGAGGGGGAGGAATAGAAGCAGCTCCTCTCCTCTAACTGGTCGTGCGGGCAGCAGGGGGAGGATACGCCCAGCTCATCTCTCTCTGGAGAATCTCTGCTATTAGGTAAACTGGGCGTCCCCTCTCGGCCTGCAACCCCTTGGTACACCCCTGGGGAGACGTGACATGCGGCCCGCCGAGGGCTGTTCGCAGGCCGCAACTGGCCTGCGGGCCGCCGAGGGCAGTTCGCAGGCCACAACTGGCCCGCGGTCCGCCACGGCCCCCCGGGCATATGCCCGGTTTGCCCTATGGCCAGTCCGAGCCTGGTGACCATCAGTGCAGCCTATTAGTGCCCATCAGTGCCACCTATCAGTGCCCATCAGTGCAGCTTCATCAGTATCTTCTCATCAGTGCTGCATATCAGTGCCCATCAGTGCAGCATATCGGTGCAGCCTCATCAGCGCACATCAGTGAAGGAGAAAATGTACTTATTTACAAAATTTACAGGAACCAAGATTTTTTTTTTGCCCAAAATATTCAATCTTTTTTAGTTTGTTTGGGGAAAAAATTAAAAACCCAGTGGTGATTAAAGAGCACCAAAGGAAAGCTCTATCTGTCTCAAAAAAATGATAAAAATTTTGTTTTCGGTACAGCATTGCATGACCGCACAATTGTAATTTAAAGTGCAACAGCACTGAAAATTGGCTTGGGCAAGAAGGGGGTAAAGATGCCCAGTGGGCAAGTGTTTTTTTATAATATATATGCAGGAAGTAGGCATCACCTACAATACAACTGTAGCCAGGTGCAGCCACCTCTGTGCTCCCCTG
The DNA here is from genome assembly GCF_905171775.1 of Rana temporaria. Lineage (NCBI taxonomy): Eukaryota > Metazoa > Chordata > Amphibia > Anura > Ranidae > Rana > Rana temporaria. The sequence continues at coordinate 64,115,302 of NC_053490.1, forward strand.
CTCACCCCCTCCCTCCGACACTGTGCATAGAGAGATAAATACAACAAACTAAAGTCACTGCCCCTACCTATGACTGGTCTATACAATAAGGAGCGCTGGAAAGGGCGCATATACATACAAAAACATGAAATATCCAGGCTCAAACTTACCGACCAATCAGCAATCAACCAAATTCACCTACCTAACAGTGTGCGTTAAAAACAGAGGTTTAGTTGCACGCATTTTTAAATGCATGTGTAAGCTGCATGCCCCGTCAAGGCTCTCTGTATACTGCAGTCCTAACTATAACATTGCATTTTAAGTCTCCTCAGTAGGAGCACATGACTGCTGAAGGATAGATGAGGGGCAGGTGACTGGAGGTAGCCCAGCTGCTATTTTTTTTTTCAAGGTTTTCTCTGTGTGATAAGGTATTTGGGGTCCAACACCAAGTATTGTTGTCACTCTCCCACGTCAATGGTAGCCTAGCAGGCACACTGAGAGGGCTGACTCGCCCTATACTCACTTTTTTAGTATATTGTTATTTTTCACATACAAGTCCACTGGAGGACGTACTTATCTTTTTTGTGTATCATATTCATTATAAGGGGACCTATCACTATTGGAGGCTTCTCATATGAGCCTACCGTACACAGGTGCCCGACACTTTATTACACATTTATCACCACAAGGGTTGGATTGAACATAAGGATATAGCAATACCACATTCAAGCAGCGCCATTACCCTGCACATTTACTTTACCTATTTCTAACCGGTTCCTCCTTGAGAGACCACACAGGGGGCAGCAGCTCATCTACCCAGCCCTAGCGCGGAAGTTTTACCCCTCTTTTATTGCTTTAAATTTAACCGATGGATTCCTAACTGATAGGTCAAAACCGATCGTTAGTAGGCACAACCATCGGTTAAAAATCCACGCATGCTCAGAATCAAGTCGACGCATGCTTGGAAGCATTGAACTTTGTTTTTTTCAGCACGTCATTGTGTTTTACGTCACCGCGTTCTGACACGATCGTTTTTTTAACCGATGGTGTGTAGGCGCGATGGACCATCAGTCAGCTTCATCGGTTAACTGATGAAAACGGTCCATCAGGCCATTCTCATCGAATGGACTGATCGTGTGTACGCGGCTTCAGTGTAGCAATAAGTTGCTAAATATTGTACCTTCATTAAATGTAACCATATTGCTACACTTAGAGGTTCCTCTCTTCTTTTTTATACTCAGTTGTGATATGACGCTACTCTTATATCGCTTGTATATCAAGGCAAAATGTATTAAAACTAATTTTGCTTGTCTTGCAAAGCGCTCTCAAACCAAGGTTTTACTGTATTATGTCATCCAAAGAGTTACATTTTGGTCTCATCTGACCAGACTATATTCTCCCGGTATTTCACAGGCTTGTCTAAATGTTGTGCAGCAAACTTTAAACAAACTTCAACATGCTTTTTCTTCAGCAGCGGAGTCTTGCGTAGTGAGCGTGCATACAGGCCATGGCGGTTGAGTTCATTACTTATTGTTTTATTTGAAACAATCTTACCTGCTAATTGCAGGTCCTTCTGCAGCTCTCCACAAGTGGTCCTTGGACAACTCTTCTGATAATTCTTTTCACTCCTCTGTCAGAAATCTTGCTTGGAGAACTTGGTCGTGGCCGGTTTATGGTGAAATGATGTTCTTTACACTTCCAGATTATGGCCCCAACAGTGCTCAAAAGTTTAGAAACCCAATGCCATCTGTATATTTTGCAACAATAAGGTTGCGAATGTCTTGAGAGAGCTCTTTTCTTTTACCCATCATGAGATGTTTCTTATGAGACACCGTTTTATAGGCCATCAGTTGAGACTAAATCAGCTGATAATAATTTGCACTGACAAGGGTCAGGATTGCTTTTTAATCCAGCCCAAGGACGTCATATGACGTCCTGGACTTTCAGTGGGGATATCTGAAAGATGCCTGCAGCCACAGGCATCATTCAGATATCCATTGTGATACATTTGCCTATATGTCTCAGTCTAATTCTCCCTGCTTGCCATTGTGATTACCATCCGGTTATTGAAGTGCTAATGTCCCCTCACTATTTCTAAAGGTTAATTGATCTATTGTGTTGTGTGAAGGAGATCTGTGTTTAAGTGGCTTGTGTTAATTATGCTTGTCATGGACCTTGAGATATTAAAGTGTTTCTACTTGACATCTGTTACACAGGAGAGGGACATTCAATGCAAGGCTTTTGAAATGCTAAGTGGAACCAGCTTGCGAAATACCTTTTATTGTGTTCTGCAGGTTAAGAGCGGGTGTCGGAGTCAGTCCGTCTAGCTAGAACCGGGTTATTGTGTACATTGATTACCCCCTGGGGCTTCTGTCTCAATACACAAGTCTTTCTATCCAAGCTATTGGACCAATCCCTGTTGACAATTTCAAGTCCTCATTTGCATGGTCAAGGGGGACCTGAGTGAAGACTGCATATACTTTACAATTGACCAATAGGAAAGCGGTTGTTGGGAGTGGGATGTTCCAAATTCTGTATAAAAGTGTGCTGTGTAATTGAAAATAAAGAGTCCTGTTGGAACTTACATACAGCCTGCCTGGTGTTTGTTCCTAATGGGTCCGAATGGCACATAGCTGTAATTCGGATCCCGGAACCTTGGATGACTGGACCATCAGACGTTGCAATCTGCAAGCTGACTCACTGGTAGCAGAGGAGTGTCGGGAGAGCAGGACCTGGGCGAGAAGGGGTCTCGTCACATTGGTTGGCAGCGGTGGGATTTGCTCTCCAGTTACTGGGACAACTCCAAACCACCACCATGAATGACCAGCTATGCAGCCTGGAGGAGAACCATGCTAAAAGACTTGCTTGAGAGCCGTGGAGAGACCGGTGGGAAGAACAAGGCCACCCTGATCATTGCGCTAGCCGAGATGGATCAGAGGGATGGTGATGCAGGACCCCGTTCAGTTGAAGACTTGTTCCAGCAGCGAGTTCAACAGCGGTTGGCATTATATGGTGCTAACCCATCAGAGACCGCCATACAGAATACCATTAGAGACCTCCAGCTGCAGGAACAGAGAGAACAAGAGCGGCAACAGAGAGCACTAGAGCGGCAACAGAGAGAACGAGAACGGCAACAGAGAGAACGAGAGCGGCAACAGAGAGAACGAGAGCGGCAACATGAGCTGGAAATCACCTACAAACAGCTGCTAGACTCCGCTCAGCAGCAGGATGGGGCTCCCTTTGCCTGGGACTATGAGGAAATATCAGCTGACAACGCTGAAATCCTGGCTGATGAATCAGCAGTGGAAAATCGGGAGCTTGCCATTCCCAAAGCAGAAGTGCTGGCAACAGGGCAGAGTGCTAGCAATCTCTGCCCAGCACCGGAACCAACTGTGGAGTTCCAGGGAGCCGGGGCAGTTGGCCCCCCTCCCCAGCAACAAGCTGAGGTAGTAAAGCTGTTACTCCCAGCTGAATCACTGGCAGCAGGACAGGATGCTACTGGCGGCTGCACCCCACTACAGCTTGAGCGGATATCGGTGGATGGGACTGTGGTCTCCACTCACAGCAACCCAGCGGAAGAGCTGGCAACAGAGCAGAGTGCCCCAGGCCTCTGCTCTCAACTAACAGGAGAGGGGGTTCCTGTGGTAGTGGATGGGACTCTGATCTCCACTGACACAACCCCAGAAAATGGTGCGGCACTGAGACAGGAGGATGTCGGCTTTGCTTTGCAAGCACCGGGGGATTTTCACCTAGCATCAGTGGATGGGACTTCAGTCTCCACTGGTGTACCCCAGGAATGGTGGCCAGTTGGCCCAGATCCACAACAGCATGATGAACTGAGCCCAGCCACCATGGGCCATATTCTCCAAGAATCTCCGCCTGCTTCGCTTAGGGCACTTACACTCCGCTGTCCCAACTTACTGGAGCAGGTGTTGTATTCCCCAACCACTTGCTCCATAAGTTGGGACAGCGGAGTGTAAGTGTCCCGGCGTAGCCTGGCGGATCTCCAAGGGGGCGGCTTCTATTCAAATGAAGCGCGCCCCCGATGCAAAAGAACTGGGCATGCGCCGGGCTGCAAAAAGCCCAGTGCGCATGCTCCAGTTCTCGGCGGAAAACGTCAATGACGCCGACGTGTGCGTCATTGACGTAAAGTCGTATTCCAGAACGACTTACGTAAACGACGTATCCGACGAAAAAACACGACGGGGACCCGACGCCATCCGTAACATGGCCTACGCGAGACTTGCGGAAACTTACCCCTCATATAGCAGGGGTAAGTTTCCGCTTACGCAAACGACGTTAGCGACGGTTACGCGACGCGAACTCGTTCGGGAATCGGCGTAGAAGGATCATTTGCATATGCAAATGACTCCTTCACGTAAATGCCATCTAGCGGCGGCCGGCGTCATTGCATTTAAGATCCGCCAGTGTAAGATGGCGGATCTTAAGTGTATCTATGCAAAAATGATTCTGAGAATCAGGAGCATAGATACACTGGCCTAAAAAGGAAGTTACGATGGAGTATCTGACTTACTCCATCGTAACTTCTCTGAGAATATGGCCCCCTGTCTTCTCTCCAGCGGCTGAAAGGACTCCAGGGAGAAGGGCCAGTCCAGGCCTCTCCCCAGCGGCAGGCGTGTTCTCTGAGAGAGGCAGAGATTGGCTGGGTGAGTAATGCTCTCTTTGGGACAAAGTATCTGGGGTACTGGGTGGGTACCGGAATTGGGGTCTCTCCCAGTGTTAGTCTCCTGCCAAAGGGGGAGATGTGTGACAGACCTAGCCGGGACAGGGGCGTTTGGAGAGGACTGAATGTGAGCCTCTTGCCGTCCGATTATGGGCCAGGACCTCAAAACAGGAAGGCAGATGGGTCATCCCAGCAGACAGTCCTGGAACTTTAAGACTACTTTTCCAACATCCTCGAGTTGACCCGTTTGGGTCCCACTGCGGCTGTTGGACTGTTTCCCAGGGGAAGTAATGTCATGGACCTTGAGATATTAAAGTGTTTCTACTTGACATCTGTTACACAGGAGAGGGACATTCAATGCAAGGCTTTTGAAATGCTAAGTGGAACCAGCTTGCGAAATACCTTTTATTGTGTTCTGCAGGTTAAGAGCGGGTGTCGGAGTCAGTCCGTCTAGCTAGAACCGGGTTATTGTGTACATTGATTACCCCCTGGGGCTTCTGTCTCAATACACAAGTCTTTCTATCCAAGCTATTGGACCAATCCCTGTTGACAATTTCAAGTCCTCATTTGCATGGTCAAGGGGGACCTGAGTGAAGACTGCATATACTTTACAATTGACCAATAGGAAAGCGGTTGTTGGGAGTGGGATGTTCCAAATTCTGTATAAAAGTGTGCTGTGTAATTGAAAATAAAGAGTCCTGTTGGAACTTACATACAGCCTGCCTGGTGTTTGTTCCTAATGGGTCCGAATGGCACATAGCTGTAATTCGGATCCCGGAACCTTGGATGACTGGACCATCAGACGTTGCAATCTGCAAGCTGACTCACTGGTAGCAGAGGAGTGTCGGGAGAGCAGGACCTGGGCGAGAAGGGGTCTCGTCACATTATCCCACTGCTGCCACCAATGTGACGAGACCCCTTCTCGCCCAGGTCCTGCTCTCCCGACACTCCTCTGCTACCAGTGAGTCAGCTTGCAGATTGCAACGTCTGATGGTCCAGTCATCCAAGGTTCCGGGATCCGAATTACAGCTATGTGCCATTCGGACCCATTAGGAACAAACACCAGGCAGGCTGTATGTAAGTTCCAACAGGACTCTTTATTTTCAATTACACAGCACACTTTTATACAGAATTTGGAACATCCCACTCCCAACAACCGCTTTCCTATTGGTCAATTGTAAAGTATATGCAGTCTTCACTCAGGTCCCCCTTGACCATGCAAATGAGGACTTGAAATTGTCAACAGGGACTGGTCCAATAGCTTGGATAGAAAGACTTGTGTATTGAGACAGAAGCCCCAGGGGGTAATCAATGTACACAATAACCCGGTTCTAGCTAGACGGACTGACTCCGACACCCGCTCTTAACCTGCAGAACACAATAAAAGGTATTTCGCAAGCTGGTTCCACTTAGCATTTCAAAAGCCTTGCATTGAATGTCCCTCTCCTGTGTAACAGATGTCAAGTAGAAACACTTTAATATCTCAAGGTCCATGACAATGCTGATTGCTTCATTGTGGTAATTATCTCTCTATATGCGGTGCCGAACCGGCTAGATACTGATTAGTTCAAAGAAATATCTTTATTTCAAAGGAGCTGTATTGAAGACCCCCCACTGTGTAAGAGGGGGGGCGGAGATTTGTCATTGTAACAGTTTTGGAAATGACATATAAGCTGTGTGTGTTATAACATTAAACTCTGTGTTGTTCCAGCAGTAAGCTTGGCATGTGTGGCTTTCTGGGCGACTCCAGTGATATTCCTTCTCGTGGAATATTGGGGTGATTTTCGTTATGGGAAGAAGGGAACGTTGACGGGGATATCATACCAATACCGTCACAATTGGTTGGCAGCGGTGGGATTTTTCCCTTCTATTCCCCTTCACACCCGGATTCCAAGCAGACACTGGAAGAACTACTGGAAGTTCGTGGAAGGATTGCTAGCAACAAAACCAAGCGGGTCATCATAGCAGAATCAATGGAGATAGACCAGGAGGACGGGATTGCAGCAACGCCAGCAGTACAAGAGATGGAGACACCAGTGATTCAGGAGGAGGAATCGCCAGCCAACAAGCTAATGAGAGAGAAGCTAGCGTGGTTCGGCCCGAACCCAACGGCAGATGTGGTGCTGAGAGTGATGGACCTGTTAGCGAAGGAGGCTAAAGAAATAAGGGACGCAGAACTACAGAAGGCTAAAGAAATAAGAGACGCAGAACTACAGGAGGATAAACAAATAAGAGACGCAGAGCTACAGAAGGATAAACAAATAAGGGACGCAGAACTACAGTTAAAACTGGCAGCAGTCCAACAAGCAGCTGCACCTTCCCTGAACAGTGAGTACAGCACAGCAGACACAAGGAAGATTCCGTTTAGCGCTTTTAAAGCTTTTGATGAAAAGGACTGTGAAATTGATAACTACCTGGCGGATTTTGAGCGACAATGTAACCTGCACCGAATAGCTAGAAGAGAGTGGGTTGCAATATTGTCAGGCAAACTGTCAGGCAAAGCTTCTGATGCTTTCCGGACCGTGCCAGATCAGGATATCCATAGCTACGCCAGGGTTAAAGAAGTGCTCCTGGCTCGTTATGCAGTAACCCCAGAGTCCCACCGACAGAAGTTCAGGGACTCACGCAAAACCACGAAAGACTCTTACGCGGAATGGGCATGCCAGTTGTCCCTGTCGGCCTCTAACTGGGTTAACAGCAGCCAGGCCACCACCGCAGAGGACATTTTGCAACTAATGCTCCTGGAGCAATTTTACAATCACATCCAGACGGACGTCAAGGATTGGGTGAGAGATCGCAGGCCCATGACTCTACCAGAGGCCGCGAAGTTGGCGGATGAATATGCGGATACTCGCAAGACAAACCAGGTCACACCACGGGTACAACCTCCACAACCAACGGCGCCCTCACACCCACCAGCCGCTAGATACCAACCGCCTAACAGACCGATGACATCTAGCCCTCGCTACCCACGCCAGGAGGACAACGAACAACGCTGCTTCCGGTGCAAACAGTTGGGTCACTTCAAGCAGAATTGCCCCATGAATGACAACACCAGGTCAAATTGGTCTCAACCTGGGTACCGCCCACCAGCAGCAGCCCATTGTGTAGACTCGGCTTGGGATCCCCAGGAGCTGGGTCAGGAAGAACCATTGGGCACCCCTTACGAAGCCCTCATGGTACAATCTGTTATTACGGACAACAGGGAACACCATTGTCAGCTGGTCATGGGCGACAGCCATGAGCCGGAGGGGCCTTGGAGGGAGCTGGGCAGAAAGAGGCACCGCCAGCTACCCTCCAAGAAGAAGAGGTCCTGGAAGTCATATAACCAGCGGACCTGGGAGGAGAAGAAGCGACTGGAGGAGATGAAATCGCAGCGGGCGCCCCAGATGCGGGCCGAGATGTTCGCCAAGGGCCCACCGGTGGCCCCTTACACCACCACCCAGTTCCTGATGATGAAGAACCACGTGGAAAGCCTGCAGGACATGAGCAAGCAGGATCTGATCCGTGAGTACATAGAGCTGGAGGAGTGCATAAGCCGCATGGAGGAGGAGAACAACCACCTGAGGTCACAGCGGGCTGACCCCCCCAGGCTCCATGAACTGGAGATGGAGCTGGAGAAGCTCAAAGAGGAGAACCGGCGGCTGCGGAGGGAGCAGGGGGTGGCTGACCTTATGGGGCTCTGAGTCCCCTCCCCCCCCCGGACTCTGAGCACCAGTGCTACAGCATTTCAACAAATATAACTTTTTCTTTTTTATGAATCTCCTGTGACTGTCACTTCAGAGCCATAACCTGCCCCTCCCATAGCGGGACACCTAGATGGCGGCGCACAGACCCATTCGCCGTCTTCACACTGACTTCTGGTGACTTTGCAGATCGCACAAAGACTTGGGGACTGACCGGCGTGTGATCCGACGACCCGGTGGCATACCTGAGTCTGAAGCAGTTGCCAAGGGAGGTCAGTCATGCCAAACGGAGTTAACCTCGGACTAAAAGCTCTAAACCCGTCAACCCTACTGGACCAGGGAAGGTCCAACCGGGTTTTCCGGAGCAGGGAGAAAAAGGGGGGCCATTGTGATACATTTGCCTATATGTCTCAGTCTAATTCTCCCTGCTTGCCATTGTGATTACCATCCGGTTATTGAAGTGCTAATGTCCCCTCACTATTTCTAAAGGTTAATTGATCTATTGTGTTGTGTGAAGGAGATCTGTGTTTAAGTGGCTTGTGTTAATTATGCTGATTGCTTCAGTGTGGTAATTATCTCTCTATATGTGGTGCCGAACCGGCTAGATACTGATTAGTTCAAAGAAATATCTTTATTTCAAAGGAGCTGTATTGAAGACCCCCCACTGTGTAAGAGGGGGGGCAGAGATTTGTCATTGTAACAGTTTTGGAAATGACATATAAGCTGTGTGTGTTATAACATTAAACTCTGTGTTGTTCCAGCAGTAAGCTTGGCATGTGTGGCTTTCTGGGCGACTCCAGGGATATTCCTTCTCGTGGAATATTGGGGTGATTTTCGTTATGGGAAGAAGGGAACGTTGACGGGGATATCATACCAATACCATCACATCCATCTCTTCAGCCGGCGAATCCCTGCACCATAAGAACGATCATAGCGGCGGTTCCACCGCTTGATCGTTCTTATAGGCGGCGGGATGGGATGCCCCCCCCTCCCGCCGCCATCCGGTGCTTCTCCGGGCTCTCCTTTGCCATCGGAGACCCGGAGAAACGATCCGCCGGCGTCCGATGAAAACCATAGAGTAGACTGGTGACCAGATGGTCACCAGTCATCTCTATGATCGTCGGAGGCCCGGGCGCGATGTTATGACGTCACGCCCGGGTCCTGGAATGTAAACACAGCCGCAATCGCGGCTGAAAGCATTAGATCGGTGAATTTTTTTTCACGATCTCATGCTTTCCAGCCTGGAGGAGAGATGTGGGGTCTTATTGACCCTGCATCTCTCCATAAAGAGTACCTGTCACAGTGATTCCTATTACAAGGGATGTTTACATTCCTTGTAATAGGAATAAAAGTGATAAAAAAAATTTCAAAAAAAGTGTAAAAATAAAACAAATTGAGTAAAATAAAAAAAAAATAATAAAAATAAAAATTTTAAACGCCCCTATCCCCGGTAGCTCGCGCTCAGAAGCGAATACACACGTAAGTCCCGCCCACATATGTAAACGCCGTTCAAACCACACATGTGAGGTATCGCCGCGTGCGTTAGAGCGCCAGCAACAATTCTAGCACTACACCTCCTCTGTAACTCTAAATTTGTAACTTTTAAAAAAAAATAAGCGATGCCTATGGAGATTTCTAAGTACTGACGTTTGGCGCCATTCCATGAGTGTGCGCAATTTTAAAGCGTGACTTGTTAGGTATCTATTTACTCGGCGTAACTTAATCTTTCACATTATACAAAAAAATTGGGCTAACTTTACTGTTTTGTTATTTTTTAATTCACAAAACCGTTTTTTTCCCCAAAAAAAGGCGTTTGAAAAATTATTGCGCAAATACTGTGCGAGATAAAAAGTTGCAATGGCCGGCATTTTATTCCCTAGGGTGTCTGCTAAAAAAACATATATAGTGTTTGGGGGTTCTGAGTAATTTTCTAACAAAAAAATTATGATTTATGCATGTAGGAGAGAAGTGCCAAAATAGGCCCGGTATGGAAGTGGTTAATTACAGATAGATTTCAGATGGTGTCTTGGCTTTCCATGCCTTTTTGCACTTCCCCTTCTTCATGTGTTCATAACTTTTTCCCTGTGTCATTCCATTTTATTACACATAACTTAATTTCTGAACGTATTTGTTTTGGTTTCTTTGTAGGTATGGATTGCATGGGTTGTTACCAACGTGGTGAAAATGTAATGTCAATAGCAACTTTAGAGATATATTTACCTAGTCAAATGGTGATGTGTTCAATACTTATTTTACCCGTGGTGTATATACTAGACCCAAAGGGAACCAGAGGATGAATATATAAAAGCAGTCGACACAGAGTGGGCCACTTGTGGGGATGATCTATTCACAAGGCCAACAAGGACTGGTCGAAATATATAGAGAGTGTACTGAGGACTTTAGAATCACAGATGTGAAGTTGTGGAAGACCACCACTCCTTTGCCAGAGTTTTTATTGGCATTGTGAATGTGTCAGGAGACGAAAGTGTGAATTTGTACATTCTGATGGTTTCAGATTCAACAGTGCCCTCCTGGGTGACTTTTGATTGCCCTTACCCAGCGCAGTGTGTCCGTTGGCATTTCTACAGAACTCTACACCCCTCTTCAAAGCAGCTCCCCGGTTGCCAGATTCTTTTGAAGTGAAAGCAATTTCCATTCCAACAGCATGAGCAGGCACGTTTTCACTCGAGTAAGAGGTTGTTTTCCTTCTAGTGGAGACTCTGTTCATGGATCTGGAATTTTATCCAATTTGTCATATAAAGATAATTATATATGCTGCCATTTGTGTACCCCTTCTGAAAATTCAAGTTACTGAGCTGTCACTTTGGTTAATTTTACAACTGCCTAGTGTCAGTACTTCAGAAAATTTGCTAGATAGAGAGAAAGGAGTTTATTCTATACTGTATGTGACGTGCTAGCTGTTACATTTACCAAAATTAACATTATGAGCAGGGAATGCGCAGAGAATGCCTTCTAACTCACCTGTGAATGTATAGAAATATATTAATGCCCTGTACACACGATCGGAATTTCCGATGGCCTAAAATCCGATGGAATTTTTCATTGGAATTCAATTCAAGCTGTCTTGCATGCACACTGTCAGACCAAATTCCGACCGTCCAAAACGCGGTGACGTAAAACACTACGACGAGCCGAGAAAAATTAAGTTCAATGCTTCCGAGCATGCGTCTACTTGATTCTGAGCATGCGTGGGTTTTTCTCCAACGGAGTTGCACACAGACGATAGGAATTTTCCATGTTCTATTTCTAAACACAGACGGAAAAAAGTTTTTTCATTGGAAATTCCGATCATGTGTATGCGGCATTATAATGTATCATGATGACTACAGAAAATAAATAGCCTCTCTCTGCACTCAGAAGATACTCTCTTCACGTGTTCTGTTTTAAATGTCGCTTTATGCATTGACTTATTGGTCTGGACAGTAAGGTCACCTGCTGATTTGGTATGATTTACAGGCAGTGGAATTTTTCTTCTATACACACAGATGTTAAATCCAATGTAATTTTACTTCAGGTAAGTGCAGTACAGAGGATGTTTTTTTTTTCAGGCTTATGAAGCGTAAAAAAAAATGGCTTTCCCAATACCTGTTTCTGTGAAGAAATAATACTGACTGAGGAAACACGGAAGACACAGGAGGGTTTAGTTTGGAAATAAACTAACATACATTGAACAGGAGGGAAGGAGAGATAGAGAAACCACTAGATGCCAGCATACTACAACAACAGCAACCTGATACAGTTTAATGCAACTAAAAATACATTTAGGTGGGATAGAACAACATACCTGCATTTTCCTCAACTAGTATTGCCCTAGTATTGTGCTTTAGGTGCACCATGGAACAACTGAATTAAGTATTACATTGCAAGCTAGTGCAGCAGTACAATTAACAGTGACACTGCTCATTAGTAGTAATCCTTATAATCAAACATATTTTAAGTGTCAACAGTTTAGAACAAAAAGGCCCCCTGGCATTATTCACCTTCATTAATGTAGCACCCTCTACCATAGGTAGGTGCTAGATGTATAGTGTTTGAGGTTCTGTCAGCGCAGGTAAATGTAAACAGGCCTAATGCTGTGAGCTAGGCCTGTTTGTTTTTGATCTGGGGGCAGGGAGTGGTTAGTGTAGCAGTGGGTGTGACTGACATGTGCTTCAGCTCTTGGGCGCCTCCCCTGCTTTCAGTGAGAATGTTCTGGAAGAGGGGCAGCGCTGAGCGTTGGGGTGGCATGGAGTACATGTGAGGAGCCCTGACCAATCCCCAACTAGGATTGGCAGGGTGCAGGCCTCCTACATATACTCACAGTCAGACTGTTGGGGGGGAGTTCTTGGCTATATGAATTGAAAGATGGAGTGCTAGACTGCGTGCTGGAGAGACAACCCCATCTGGGGGGGGGGGGTGCTCAGGAGCTGGGAGGGAGCCTCTCCTTACATGGTCATGGAGAGGTGTCCTGGAACAGGAGCTGGAGGAGCAGTTAGTCCACACGGTCCGGGTAAATCTTTCAAGAAGGACTCAGGACAGGAGTCGGTGAGTGAGGAACAGTGGAGATCTGGAAAAGGCATGCCAGGGGAGCTGGGTGCAGAGCCAGGCGAGAGACTGTGGGGTTTTGTGTCAAGTCGCTGCAGTCTGAGGACTCAGGATTTGCAAATCAGGTTTGCTGGGATCAGTAGTCTGCCATCAAGAATGCTTTATTAACCACTTAACGACCGCCACATGTACATATAGGTCGGGAGAATGGCACGTACAGGCAGAGGAACGTGCCTATACGTCCCTGCCTAGACGTGGGTCGGGGGCGTCTGGGAGCGATCCGAGATGAGGGGGCGGCTATTCGTTTTTAGCCACCCCCCGCGATCGCTCCCCGAAGCTGAAGAACGGGGAGAGCCGTGTGTAAACACGGCTTCCCCGTGCTTCACTGTGGCGGCTGCATCGAATGTGTCATCCCTTTTATAGGGGGACACAATCGATGAAGTCAGACCTACAGCCACACCCCCTACAGTTGTAAACACTCTTCAGGGAACACATAACCCCAACAGCGCCCCCCTGTGGTTAACTCCCAAACTGCAACTGTCATTTTCACAATAAACAATGCAATTTAAATGCATTTTTTGCTGTGAAAATGACAATGGTCCCAAAAATGTGTCAAAATTGTCTGAAGTGTCCGCCATAATGTCGCAGTCACGGAAAAAAAAATCGCTGATCGCCGCCATTAGTAATACATTTTTTTTTATAAAAATGCAATAAAAACTATCCCCTATTTTGTAAACGCTATAAATGTTGTGCAAACCAACCAATAAACGCTTATTGCGATTTCTTTTACCAAAAATAGGTAGAAGAATACGTATTTTTTTTTTTTATATATATTTTTGGGGGATATTTATTATAGAAAAAAGTTAAAAATATAGCATTTTTTTCAAAACTGTCGCTCTATTTTTGTTTATAGCGCAAAAAATAAAAACCACAGAGGTGATCAAATACCACCAAAAGAAAGCTCTATTTGTGGGAAAAAAAGGACGTCAATTTTGTTTGGGAGCCACGTCACACGACCGCGCAATTGTCTGTTAAAGCGACACAGTTCCGAGTCGCAAAACCTGGCCTGGTCCTTTAGCTGCATTTTGGTCCAGGGCTTAAAGTGGAGTTCCACCCATAAATATAACATTACATCAGTAGTTTTAAAAAATGTCATTAGTCCTTTACGAATTTTTTTTTTTTTTTTAGATGCCTTCAAAGTGTTGTTGCTAGGCAGAATAGTGAAGCTTCCCACTTCCTGCACCTAGGTACTTAATGCTTCCTAACCTACACCGCACAGACTCCTGGGAATGTAGTGGGTGTAACTTTCCAGGAGTCTGCATTCCCCAGTCTCAAAGAATCATGTGACTTGGACAGCACAGGTGCTGAAACCTGATCTGACACTGCTTGTGCAGCACTGAGCATGTGCTAGATTTGCAAGGCTGAAATCCAGGAAGTCATACAGTCTGGCTTCATGATGCCCACACTTAAGATGGCCCCAGTCAATTTCTATTTTATAAAGTGTCTAAATGCTGTAACAACCTAACAAAACGGACCTTAGTTTACAGACTAACTTTACTAGAATACATTAAGCTTGTGTATTACAGGGGTATTTATATTTAAAACGTGAAATTGTGGCCGGAACTCCGCTTTAAGTGGTTAACTAAATGTTTCAAGGCCATCAAGAAGGAATACTGCAGGCCCCTGGCCTATCATTCATCAAGTGAAGTTTCAGCTAAGAATTATTCAGAGTGAGGACTAGCCTGCTCAAAATGGTGGGGCAGGATTTCTAATGCTGTGACAGGGACGTGTTGCACAGGGGGTGAAGCGTCCTAGGGGTAGAAGTCTGCAGGGAGAGTGCAGAGGCGAGAGAAGTTCTGAGGTGAAAAAGACTGTCAAGATTAGAGTCCACCATTTTTGTTCTGTGAAGATAATGAGTAACCATTTGTCAATGTGAAGCTGGATCAGCTCCAGCATTGCAAATACTAATTGTTCCATGGGAATCCCATATTCCTTCCCCCAACCAAGTTCAATCCCCCAAATAAAACAAAACAAAGCAAAAGACTCTTCATTGTCCACAAGTGTGACCTATGGATGTCTGGCAGCAGGATGAAAATGCGTGGATGTTAGCAGGGACGGACTGACCATTGAGTCACTTGGGCACTGTCCGAGGGCCCCATGCCACTAGGGGGCCCCATCAGGGTTGCCAGGCTCAGTAAAACCAGGGACAGTATGTAAAAATCTATGTTTTTTTTTACATCTGTCCCTGATATGTCCGAAACCGACATGCTTTTGATGTGAAAATCCCGAGATTTTAGCTGCCCCGCCTCTGCACTGCCTCCTGGCGTGGTGGCCATCTGTAAGTCCAGGGGCCCCATAATCTTCTATTGCCCGGGGGCCCCATGAGTTGTCAGTCCGCCCCTGGATGTTAGTAACTAGTGGCAACACACTGCTACATACATTTTTTCCACAAGTCAGAAGCTGAGGACATACTGTGAGTGCAGGGTGTCATGGATTGCCTCTTGAGGGTATTACCATGGTGCTCTTCATTCACAATGTAAAGATGCAGAGAGAAACCCTGGCATCATTAGATCAGCACTGCTCTCTCCATTATCCAGGATGTCCACTACTGGAGAAGATTGAGAAATGAAGAACCCAGCACATCATGTAACTTGTCTGTAGAAACCTGGAAAAGGTAAGTATATATTTTTTTTAAATAGAAATCTTCAGTATGGGGGCCTTCAGGGGGAAAGGGGGTCACTGGAAGGCTTTAAAGCAGTTTGAAGCTGAAAGATGACTGCTAAATGTATGTGATAATTTACACTACACATTTCATGTCATATTATATAAGGCAGAAAGCCTGTACATATGAAGAAAGGTTCCTCCCTTATTTGATGACAAACTAGTGCACACACTCTCTAGCGGCTTAACTGTACATGATGGGTATGCTTAGCAAGACAATTTAGGTAGTTGAGGACTAAGGGGGGGCAAGGTGCCATATGCCTCCTTGGCCAGTGTAAATAATACATGTTGGGTTGGTGGCCCTGAGTGGAGAAACACTCTTCCCACTGGACCTCTATTCGAGTAGTCTCCTCCTTCAGTGACAACTGCTGAGTGTCCATAGCAAGATCATTTAAGTGGTTAAGGACTGGGGTGGTTGCAAGGTGGCATATACCCACTTGGCCTGTATAAATTATTAATGTTAAACTGGTGGCCCTGAATGTAGAAACCCCCTTCACCCAGGACCTCTATTAGAGCAGTCTCCTCCTTAATGATACCTGCTGGGTGTCACGTACCTGATGGTGATGAGCCCGAATTGCAGAGGTCGGCCTCCCTTACGGCTCCCACTCGTGGCCCCCTGATAGGATAACAGAAGGCACAGGAGTAAGGAGTGGCACGGGTGCCTGGCAGGATCAACAAGAAGAGGTAGTGGGTCAGTCTAGTAGAAGCTTCCTTGCAGGAACTGGAATACCGGAACTGGATCAGCTCAGCAGACAGGATAGGTCCAATAGACTGGATCAGCTTAGCAGACTGGAACACCTCACCAGACAGGATCAGCTCAGCAGACAGGATAGGTCCAATAGTCTGGATCAGCTTAGCAGACTGGAACAGCTCACCAGACAGGATCAGCTCAGCAGACAGGATAGGTCCAATTGACTGGATCAGCTTAGCAGACTGGAACACCTCACCAGACAGGATCAGCTCAGCAGAGAAGATAGGTCCAATAGACTGGATCAGCTTAGCAGACCGGATCAGCTCAGCAAACTGGACTGGAACTAGGACAAACTGGAATCGTTCAGCTGGACTGGAACTAGGACAAACTGGAATCGTTTAGCTGGACTGGAACTAGGACAAACTGGAATCGTTCAGCAGACTGGATCGGACTGGATCAGCACAGAAGGTCAGACAGGCCGGGTCAGATATCGGGGCGGACAGCGAGGTACAGGGGTGCAGAAAGAAGGGTAGTCAAAACAGGCCAAGGATCAGGTGCAGGCGGATGGCTGGAATAGTCACAGGTAAGCCGGGTCTTTCACAGGTAAGTCTCAGATCAGGTTTCAGATACTCAACAATAGGCGTGTGCACCTGTGCACGCACACGCATGCGTTATCGAAGCCGCGATCGGGAACCGCAAAATCTAAGTCGCCTGTTTCTGGCAGGATCTTCATGACACTGGGTCTCCATTGCAAGAGCATTTAGGCAGTTGAGGAATGGGGCAAGGTGGCAAAACCCCCCTTGGTCTGTATAAATAAAACATGTTGGGCTAGTGGTTCTAAGTGGAGAAAGCCCCTTCCTCCTGGACCTCTATCAGAGTGGTACCCACCTTCAATGACAAATGCTGTGCATTATGTAGCTATGTGCTCCCTGTTCAGACCTGCAATCAAAGTGACTGCAAGAAGGTAATCTTCCAACACTGGCAATATCCACCCTTTATCATGGCCACCAATCATTACAGCACACTCTATGTCCTTCCAGGTTAAAGGTACTTTGTTCATACCTGCATTTAGCGGCCTATTTTAATTTCCCTCTCTAAAGCAATCACTCTGGTGACATGAGATTCCCAAACTAATTACACATCATTTGTATTCAAATATATTTGCCAAACACTATTGCTTCCAGCGTAAATTATAATGTATTATGTAGCTACACAATACAGGACACCCCGTGGTACTAGGCTCAATAGCAGCCATATGGTCTGCTTTGGCTATAGTTATGCCCATTGCATTGTTTATGTTTTGTCTCAAATACATCCCTCTTTAAATGCAGTTTTGCTATTCTGAATACTGAAAAATTTCAGAGGGACCAGTGAATAGACAGAATAATCTGTAATCTGTGCAGACAGAAAGAGATAATGTTAGCATCACGTTACCGTCCAAGCATGGCTTGTCACTGTCACTAATTTCCAGTTAAATCACAGAGAGGAAACTGTAGAGAGACGAGACATTGAATAATTTCATCATCTTATCTAGAAGCCTTGTACAGTGTGACATCTATAGCCACCAAACTTCAATCTTGGGCCCTGCAAAATCAGAGACATAAACTCGCTCCAGTTGCAGAAGGACATTTGAAGGCTATGGTTTTATTTGTTATTATTGATAACATTATTAAATTGTATTTCTCTGAGGTCCTGCATTCATTCATATAAAAATATGTATAATTTTGCTGTGTACTGTGTATGTGGTATTGCTTTGTGTTTTTTTTTTTTTTTTTTCCACAGTAAAAGATTGCTTTGTGTTTTAAAGCAAACCTTCCCATGTAAAGCTGGTCCCCTCATCCCTGTCCACACCAGGATAACCAGGGTTCTCAGATAACGTGTCAGTACTGGGCCACTGGGAAACTGCTACCCAATCCAATTGTACATTTTTGTCACATATTGTGTGTGGGCATTAATACTTTCAGGCCGAAGGTCGCTTGACACTTAAAACACCATACACACTTACAAATGGACTGAGTCTTGTCTTCAGTCAATGGCTAGGTCTGTCCCTACGTGCCCCAACAATGCACTCCATAGAATTTTGAGAAAGTAATATTGTACTCAAGTTCACCGGCTTGTCTCACATCTTTACTTTACACCTTTATAATATATACTCTGCCTTCATGCAAGAAGGGAAGCCACAATATTTTATTCGACAAGGCTCCTGCATTACATGAACCCAGGCTCTGTTCCTAGGCAGACCCTGCACCACAATGGGCTCTAAGATGGAGACCCAGTCACTAAGTGGAGAACATGAAGTACCACCTGTTCCCTCCTTACCAGTGGCTTCCACTGCCAGCTGGCTACTACTATTTCTTCTGTTTCTCACTACACATACAGTTGCTGATACTCTCAATGGTTAGTAAAAAGAAAATGGGAAAGCACCCCCAGAAAAAAAGTAGGTATAGAGCAACCCCAATATGTGGACCCCCCACATATCGTCTGGGGTCGCTCTATACCTACCTTTTTTTTCTGGGGGTGTTTTCCCCATGTTCTTTACTAATTAATCATTTGGTATGCTGACCCACACCCAAATGATGGAATGACGAATGATTAGATGTCCACTCAGCCCTATGATACTAACTCTTCTCTAATGTTCAACCTCCAATGGTTAACTTGGTGACACGTGTTACTGCATGAATACTCTTCTTAACCCAGAGGGATAGTTCTTCTGAATACACTATGCATACACTCAGTTATAATAGACTTAGTTCAATGCATAAGAATTTAAGACAAGGCAACTCATCTTTTTGCTGTTTTACAATGACTTGAAGCAGAGTTCCACTCAAAAGTGTAACTTCCAATTCTCTTTCCCCCCCCCCCCCTCACATGCCACATTTGGCACCTTTCAGGGGAGACGGGGCTTCAGACTGGTCTTTCGTAAGTTCCCGAAAGGCTTCACTGCTGGGTCACCTTGCCAGGAATAGCAGCGGCTACACTCAACAGTCAAATCAAAGATCAGCTGGGGTGCCGACATTGCAGGCTCCCTGGACAGGTAGGTGTCCATATATTAAATGTCAGCAGCTGCAGTATTTGTAGCTACTGACTTTAAATTTTTCGTGGTGGGGCTGGACCTCCTCTTTAAAGCGGAACTTCACATAAAAATAGTTGTGATTTAAGTCCTCCTCTCCCCCTCCTCTACCACATTAGGCATGACATTTTTATTTTTTTGGAGGGTGGCCGTTAACTAGTTTTCACAAGTATCCACTCCCACTTCCGCTCTCTTCACCTGCAGCTTTCTGGAACACATCACCAGTGCCAGAAAGCTGCGGGACCATTCACAAAGCGCAACATGGCTTGCATATACGCAGTAGGAAGCCAGCTGTGAAGTTGCAAGCTGTCACAGTCAGCTTCCCACACTCAGGTTGTCGGTGCCGGGAACCCAGAGACTATTGAAGAACTAGCCCGGCTGAGGACACCACTGGATCCTTACACAGGTAAGTATTATTTTATTAAAAGTCAGCAGCTACAGATTTTGTTTGTTTTGTTTTTTTCTAGAGTGAAGAACCGCTTTAACATGTGAGGTAGCTTTAATTACAGAACATCTTTCACACATCAACTTCAATTGTTATTTTACAGTTGGCTGTTCTTTGCACTCATTTTGTGGTGCTGCTTATACCTTGTTTTAAAGCAAAGGAGTGGATTTTCTAAAGACAAATAGACTGTGCCTTTTGGAAGTGCAGTTGCTCCGGAGCTTAGTGAATGAAGGGAAGCTCTGTTGACCTAAGTCATCCAATTATGCGCAAGCAAAATGTAGTTTTTTTGATTTTTTCTTTGCATGTGATGAGTATGCATGGGTATTCTTGAAGCTTCACCACCTTGCAAAGTACAATCTATTTGCCTTTAATAAGTCCACCTCCATGTCACTTTCCGAATGTCAGTTCATATACGTGGAACCCAAGCTTGGGCCCTGCTGAAGGGTGGTCCTCCAATGATGCAAAACAGATCACATCTTGATACACGTCCTTTCACAACCACTCTCATGCCTGGGCTTCTTCCAGACTGCCTTTGCTGGTCTATATGTCCTCACAAAGGGGAAGTGACATTTGTAAAGGGGAAGAATTTACTAAGCAGCAAATTTTAACCCCTTGCAGCACCGGACAGAATTTAACATAAAAGATTTAACAAGCAAAAAGTAGAACTTTGTAGCACCTGCTTGCATGCAGCCCGTTATTTGAATTGTGAGTGAGCGAGTAACTTGTATAGCACTACAAATGCGAACTAAATTACCTCAAGGCGCTTGTGTCCAATTTCATCCAGATTCTTTGGAAGAGGTGGGTCTTAACTTTTTTCTTGAAGGCCTGATGGTTTTCTTCCATGCGGATTTTCGTGGGTAGAGCGTTCCATAGCCGTGGTCCTTGGACTCCAAATCTTCGTTCTCTTTTAGATTTATAGCAGGACTTGGGGATGTGGAGGAGATTTTGGTTAGTTGATCGGAGGGCCTGATTAGGGGTGTAGTGTTTTATTTTATCTCATAAATATTGAGGCACGTTTCCTTGTGTGCATTTGTGGGTGAGGCAGAGGGTCTTGAATGTAACCCGATCCTTTACAGATAGCCAATGGAGAGTCCTCAGGGCCGGGGCGTTTGATTCCCAGGGTTTTTTTCCTGTTATCAGTCTGGCTGCTGTTTTCTGGATGACTTGTAGACGAGAAATATGGTATTTGGTTAGACCTAGGTAGAGGGAGTTTGCGTAGTCGAGTCGGGAATTGATGATTGTTCCAACTACTACTGCTGTGTCCCCTTCCGGAAAGAATGGGATGAGTCTGCGCAGCAAGCGAAGAAGATAGTGAGATCCGCTGACTTCTGATCCTATTTGTGCGTTCATAGTCATGTCTGAGTCAAAGATGACTCCGAGGCTTTTGACTTTGGTGCTTGGGGTGATGGTTTGTCCAAGAATGGTGGGTGGTGTCAAAGTCGTCCTAGAGTTTGTCTTTTGGTTTGCATGGAGAAAGAGAAGTTATTGTTTGGATCCATTAAGTTTTAGGGAGCTCTCCGTCATCCAATTATCTATCAATGTCAGGCATTTTTCTAGTCCATGATATTGGTCTTTTTTGTTGGTGATGCGAAAATAAAGTTGATTGTCATCAGCGTAGAAAAGGTAGAGCAGGTCCTGTTTGCTGATGATTTTGAGGAGTCGGCGGAGGTAGATGTTGAAGAGCACGGGCGACAGGGGTGATCCTTGAGGGACTCCGCATGTGACGGTGCACGCTCTGACACGAAGGCTCCCAGTTTCACTGTCTGGGATCGATTTTCTAGGAATGATGTGAACCAGGGTAAATCTGAGTCTGCGTCTCCAGCTACTTCTGTGAGACGAGTGAGCAGAATTTTCCATCATCACCAGGAGACACGATTCTCCGTTGTCTGCTGCTTCGGGGGCATCATTCCATATTTTAAGAAGTGCCGTTTCTGTCCCGTGGCCTGGACGGAAACCCGATTGTAATGGTTTTAGAAGTTTGTGGGTGTCCAAATGGAGTTGTAGCTGTTGTACTACTGCATTTTCAATGATCTTGGAGAAGGTGCTAAGGCTTGTTACTGGTCTGTGGTAGTTTGGGTCAAGGTTGGGTTTCTTTAGGAGGGATTTGATTATGCCTTGCTTGAGGGAAGTTGGAACAATACCTTCTTCGAACGATTAATTTATGAGATGTGTTATGGTCAGTGCCACGATTTCGGTACAATCATGAGTTTTGTAGAAATAATGTCGTTTGGTGATGTACTGTCTCTGATGATGCTTTTGGTGGTGTAGATGGCGATTGAGACCAGAGTAAAATTTGTTGATTGTAGAGTTTTTTTTATTGATTTTTTCTACTTGCTTTGTCCGAATGAGTTTGGTAGTTTTTTCCTGCTGAATTATTTCACAAATGTTTTTGATTTTGTCATTAAAAAAATCAGATAGTTTATTGCAGAATTCTTGTAAGGCAGGCATGTCCAAAGTCCGGCCTGGGGGCCAAATGCGGCCCCCCTGTTGATTTAATATGGCCCCTCTGGGGATTTGGATATATGTATTGTTTGTGGCCCCCAGGGCCACAAAATATATACACTGTATTTATTGGCGCTGCCTTGGAGGGGACAGGGAGGGGGCAGGATGAGCGCCGTCAAATTACATGAAGAGAATCTCCTGTTTACTCAGCAGCGCCTCTATTGGAAGTCCCGTCTCCTGGGATGCCATTGGACGACTGTTCTGTCTATCATAGGAGGCGGGACTTTGTATAAAAGAGGCCACAGTGTAAACAAGAGATTCTCCTGTTTGTAATCTGTCGGCACTCGTCCCGCCCCCCTCCCTCTGCCCTCCGAGGCTGCAGATGGGCATCGTTCAGGCTGCACTGATGGCAATGGTAAGGCTGCATTCATGGCACATGTGAGGCTGCATTCATGGCACATGTGAGGCTGCATTCATGGCACATGTGAGGCTGCATTTATGGCACATGTGAGGCTGCAATGGTAAGGCTGCATTGGTTGCAATGGTAAAGCTCCATTCATGGCAATGGTAAGGCTGCATTCATGGCAATGGTAGGCCCGTGCGTGTTATATGCCGATAAATACGGTATATCCAAATAACACGCCCAAGCTCATCCTTAGTCCTAAGCAGCGCTTTGGGATTCGTTGGGGCCACAAAATAAATATATACAGTATATCCAAATAACACGTCCAAGCTCATCTCTTCACCACACACAGCCACAAAGTCAAGAGAATTCTTGTTGGGCCGTGTAGTAGTGCTCAGACGAACACACTTAGACCGAATTTTAATGGTTCAAAGAATGTCAGGCAAAATAGTCGGCCCTCACGCATGTTCACTTAATCAAATCTGGCCCTCTTTGAAAAAAGTTTGAACACCCCTGTTGTAAGGGCTTACCTTGGCTGGAGTCCATATTGCAGAGTTGTATGCTCACCCTTACAAATACACACAGCCCACGGTAACAAAGTAAGAAGCTACCTGGGCTGTGAGTCTGTGCACGGGAGCTTGACAGGGATTTGCCAAAGGATGGTCAAAGTTAAGCCGTGGTCAGGGATTCCAGAATTCAGAATACACGATAAACATAGCCAGGGTCAGAAGCCGGAGTCAGTCTTGCAGCTGAAACAAAGCAAAGGAATACAGGTACATAGGAACCTTTGGCAATGACAGGACATTCACAATGAACTGACAAATCCCTGAGGCAGTGTTTTATACCCTAGTTGACCAGGAGAGACAGGTGCAGATTGCAAGGAGATGCAGAGAAAGGCGATCAGCACATCATTCAGAACCACCTAAGCTGGAAAGCAAGCAGAATACCAAACTGAGGAGTGGCTCAGCAGTAAAGAACGGAAGCAGCAACAGAGAGGTCCCAGGTTCAATACCACCCAGAACCACTTCGCCGTCTGCTTGGCACGGTAGGGACCGTGACAATTCTTGTGTTTCGTTTGCTGGAGGCTCTAGGCAGGTGGGGTTCATAGTCTGAGCGACAAGTTTGAAAAGTTTGCAGTGTAGGGCTTTTGAGATGGTGTTAGAGAAGTGTTCTTTTTTTGTTTTGAAGATTGCTTTGTGGTATTTCTTGGTGAGTAATTTGTAGTTTGTGTGGTTTTTCTTTGTTGAGTTTCTACTCCAGGCTCCTTCAGCTCGTCTGCGTTCTTGCTTCAGTAATGTAAGAGCGTCATTAAACCAGCCTGAATTGTTTTTGCGAATGCATGCTCTGCGTCTTGGAGCCTGCATCTGCGTTTGCGTATTGTGATGACAGTGGCCCAGATTCAAGTAGAATCGCGCAATATTTGCGTGGGCAAAGAGCAAATTTTTTTCTCTGCGCCCACGCAAATATTGCGCTTTGCCCGCGATTCACGGAGCAGTTGCTCCGTAAATTGCGCGGGCAATATGCTAAGCAGCCGGGCGCAAGGCTGCCTAATGTAAATGATCCCGCCGGGGGCGGGAATCATTTAAATTAGGCGCGCTCCCGCGCCGAGCGAACAGCGCATGCTCCGTCGGGAAACTTTCCCGACGTGCATTGCGGCAAATGACGTCGCAAGGACGTCATTTGCTTGTAAGTGAACGTGAATGCCGTCCAGCGCCATTCACGGTTCACTTACGTAAACGACGTGAAATTTGAACGTCGCGAGCGGGAGGCGCAGCTATACTTTAGCATTGGCTGCGCCTGCTATTAGCAGGAGCAGCCTTATGCTAAAGGCGCCGTACGGAAACTCCGTACCTTGCGTGAGAAGGGCCCGCGCAACTTTTGTGAATCGGTGGTAGTATGCAATTTGCATACTATACGCCGATCACAATGGCCGCGCCCCCTAGCGGCCAACGCAAGAATGCAGCCTGGGATGTGAAGGCATAAGGAGGCTTATGTCTGTCACATCCTAGGCTGCAGTCGGTGTAACGAGGTTCCTGAATCAGGAGCACTCGTTACACCGGAGCAAGTAAGCCCTTGCGCCGCGCAACCTATGGTTGCGCGGGCGCAAGTGCTTCTTGAATCTGGGCCACTGTGTTTTGCTTTGTATCTTTTAAGGTCACTTTGCAGTAAAAGCAAGGAAGCATAAACCTCTGTAATATATTACATGCTTTTAACTAAACAAAAATGCTGTACATACAAACTACTTACAATTGCAGCAAAATAATACAAGACTTACAAAGTATTACAGATATACATACAACACATGCACATGCTACCTAACCTTCCTAGTGAATGACCATGAATGCGCTAAAGGTCCCTTAGCTTGGTTTATAGTGGCTTCATGATCTTCGTAGGTGACCAGGACTCCAGGCTCTACTCTACAAGCTATTAAAGGAAATCGGGCGCTAGCGTCATCCCTGAGTGAAGTTCCTTCTTTGGCCTTCTGGCATAGACCTTCCTTTGTTATTATAGAGTCCTCTCTACTTCCCCAGGTCTCCTTCCAGACTGCTTGCTTTTCCGACATTCTTTGTGTTCAGCACACGTCAAAGTCCTTTTTTAACCTCATCCATTTCCTGCCAACATCACTTCCTGTTTTACTAATCCGTTAAACCAGTCAAACTAGTTATTTAGCATTCAAATAGAGAAAGCCCAGCTTCTAAAAACAATGTATATTATTACATATATTTTTACTATTCAAAAATCACTAAAATAGCCATAGCAACACACACTGTCACCCCTGAGGGTAGCCTTTCTCATTTCTTTTTCTGAGTCCGAACAGGTTAATTGTTCCTCTGCTGAAAGAAAGTTTTATCATCACTGGAGTCATTCATTTTATTTTGTGAATAAGTCAGCAGTAAATAGAGAATGGGGCTACATTATTGTATTTACTCTTGTATGGTACTTTCAAACTGTAAGCACTGTGCTATAATGTCCCATTCAAGGACATTTTATGATACATTTTCCCATTTATAAAACTCAAGGACAACTAATGGGTCTTTTCATGTTTATATTCAGTGTGTCGACAACTAACGCAACAATTGCTGCTCTTGTGTCTGCTCTGTACAACTAGATAAAATCAAGCGCTGACATATAACTTCCTGTGAAGAGAAGTGAAGGACTACGATATCCATAAACTCATTCTTCTACGTCACAAAGTTATAACAGTATATGTCAAAATAAAATGGTTTTGACTCTTCAAGTAATATTTATAAATCAAGATGCTAGTAAACCGATTTTTTATTTATTTTTGCTACATAAAATACATAAAATACAATTGTACCAATGACCTACTCAGTGTTGAGGTTAATTTAAATTTCTTTTCTGCACATCTAAAGCATTCCTCAGATTTTCTTGTCAGGCAGTATACATTTTTGTACTAAAATAAGCATAAGGTTATTATATACAAGTGTTTGCATTTGCTTCTGACAAGAGTATGTGAAGCCTTTAAAAAAAAAAAAATGGTAATCAGCTTAAATTTTGAAATGGATCATATATAGCATGCATTTTTGTTGATTTTGCCCATTATTATTAATATTATTATTATACAGGATTAATGCAGCACCAACAGTTTGTGCAGCGCTTTACATCATGAGGGCAGACAGTACAGTTACAATATGATTCAAAACATGAGAAATCAGAGGGCCCTGCTTGTTTGAGCTTACAATCAAGAAGGGAGGGTCAAGTGATACAAAAGGTAATGCCTGTGGGGGGTGAACTGATGGAGAAAATTATTTGTTAGGTGTGGGCAGGATAGGCATTACTAAAGAGAAGGTTTTACAGGGATCTCCTACAAGTGGACAGTGTAGGAGATAGTTGGACAGATTGAGGTAGGGAGTTCCATTGGATGGGAGAAGCTTGGGAGAAGTCCTGGAGGTGATCATGGGAGGAGATGACAATGGAACTAGAGAGGGGAGGTCTTGGGTGGAACAAAGAGAACAATTTGGTTGGTATTTTGAGACTAGGTTTTTGATGTAGCTGGGGGGCGAGGTTGTGGATGGCTTTGCAAGTTGTTGTTAATATTTTTTATTTTTTATTTAAATTTGTTAGGTGAGCCCAATGGAAGGATTGCCAAAAGGGGGTGGAGGACACTGAGTGATTGGTAAGGGTGGTGACTTTGGCAGCAGCATTTATGACAGACTGAAGGGGGGATAGCCTATGTAAAGGTAATCCTATGAGGAAGGATTAGCAGGAGTTGAGGAGAGAGATGACCAGGGAGTGAATTAGATGCTTTGTGTTGTCATTGGTTAGGAAGGGGCATATTTTGCGCAGGTTGAGGCGGCAAGATTTGGACAGTGATTGGATGTGGGGCAGAACGGAGAGCTCAGAGTCCAGGATACATAATTCACAACTTTCCGAGATGGGAGTAAGTAACACCTATTAGTAAAAGTATGTGGGCATAGGACTGCCCCCCCCCCCCAATCACGTCCCCCCTTAAAGGAGAATTGTACAAAAAAATTATTGGGTAAACCCACAAGTGCTTTTTTTTACCATTCCTATTCCTTTATACTGGCTTTTGGAATTTACAATTGCAGCAATTTAGAAATTGGATGAAGGTTTAGCCCTGTAAAACACTTTTTAAAGAACCTAACGGTGGCTTTAGTTTTATTATCTGATCGATGTGTGATTTGATCAAAACATTCAAATCCACAACAATCCACAACAATCAAATAGCCATAAGTTCCCGTTCGATTGACATTGGATTCAATCAAACAGAGTCAATCGGCCAGGGCGGAAAAATATTAATTAATTTCCATAGATCAGCAGCACTGAGATACTTTTGTTCATGAATACAATCATATTTCGACCAATCAGATTATGAGAATACAGGGTGGAAAGTGGGACGTGATCAATAATTTATGATCGTAAATTACAATAGTGTTTTAAAGCAGAACAACACTGCATTTGAGCACCACAAACTAAAAATGTTTCTGTAGCGCACCCCCTTATGAGCCACAGATGAATTGGGATCCCCCCACCCTGCGCTGCCAGGCACACCGAATTTTCACAGACACTCTTGAGTCAGAGAACAGCCTGTGACTTTGTTATTTATTGAGGGTTAATAACGTGTATAGGGATGGGAGGTTATGGGATGCCCCCTTGACTGGTGAAGCACCATAGGCTCTAATAGGCTTCAAAATAGCTGAACTGCAAGCCCCAATGCTTGGCATTTGCAGTTCACCCAGGTGTGTTAGAAAAGCGAATATTCATTTGCTTTTCTAACACTGAACCGCCTTTCCACCAATCAGGTGCTCAAGTCTGTTACCCGTCACGTGATTGGCTGAAATGACAGGTGCCGCTATTGGACGGCTATCAGGAGGAGAGGACAGGAGATGAGGATGGCAGCAGATGCATGGAGGATCCCGCTCCCACGATTTGATGGGCACAGTGGCAGAATTTGATGGGCACAGTGGCAGCGTTTGATAGCCCAGAGGAAGAGTTTGATGGCACAGTGGCAGCATTTGATAGCACAGTGGCAGAGTTTGATGGCACAGTGGCAGCGTTTGATGGCACAGTGGCAGCGTTTGATGGCACAGTGGCTGCGTTTGATGGCAGTGGCTGCATTTGATGGCACAGTGGCTGCATTTGATGGCACAGTGGCAGAGTTTGATGGCACAGTGGCAGCGTTTGATAGCACAGTGGCAGCATTTGATAGCACAGTGGCTGCGTTTGATGGCATAGTGACTGCGTTTGATGGCACAGTGGTAGCGTTTGATGGCACAGTGGCAGAGTTTGATGGCACAGTAGCTGTGTTTCATAGCACAGTGGCTGCATTTGATGTCACAGTGGCTGCGTTTGATGGCACAGTGGCAGAGTTTGATGGCACAGTGGCAGAGTTTGATGGCACAGTGGCTGTGTTTCATAGCACAGTGGCTGCATTTGATGTCACAGTGGCTGCGTTTGATGGCACAGTGGCAGAGTTTGATGGCACAGTGGCAGAGTTTCATAGCACAGTGGCTGCGTTTGATGGCAGTGGCTGCATTTGATGGCACAGTGGCTGCATTTGATGGCACAGTGGCAGAGTTTGATGGCACAGTGGCAGCGTTTGATAGCACAGTGGCAGCGTTTGATAGCACAGTGGCAGCATTTGATAGCACAGTGGCTGTGTTTGATGGCACAGTGACTGCGTTTGATGGCACAGTGGTAGCGTTTGATGGCACAGTGGCAGAGTTTGATGGCACAGTGGCAGCATTTGATAGCACAGTGGCTGTGTTTGATGGCACAGTGACTGCGTTTGATGGCACAGTGGCAGAGTTTGATGGCACAGTGGCAGAGTTTGATGGCACAGTGGCTGCATTTGATGGCACAGTAAGGCTGCAATTGATAGCTTTTGTTTTCAGATTTTTTTCAGTTTGTTTGCGCCCCCCCAAAAATTTAGAGCACCAGCCGCCACTTAATGTAAGGACATGTATACACATAGGGTAACACCGCTCTAACTGTGAAAACCTCCAAATATGCATGTTGGTTACTGGT
Organism: Rana temporaria; assembly: GCF_905171775.1. Lineage (NCBI taxonomy): Eukaryota > Metazoa > Chordata > Amphibia > Anura > Ranidae > Rana > Rana temporaria. The sequence continues at coordinate 64,144,478 of NC_053490.1, forward strand.
ACCTTCACTCCAGGTTCAGACGAGCTCCCACTCATCACAAACTCGGATAATGGATATATGGAAAGAGCCTGCACTCTGGAATCTGTCCAAATTCTTTATTCGATAATCACCAAGTACAAAATAACTGCTTTTCAATGTAAAGACACATAGGGGTTGATTTACTAATACTGGAGAATGCAAAATCTGGTGCAGCTGGGCATGTTAGCCAATCAGCTTCTAATTCCAGCTTGTTCGATTTAACTTTGACAAAAAACCTGAAAGCTGATTGCTTTCTATGCAAAGCTGCACCAGATTTTGTACTTTCAAGTTTTAGTAAATCAACCCCATAGGGTTGTGTTTATAAAAAAAAAAAAGAAAAGCAGAGCATGTGAAACTGTATGCACGTTTTGGCCACTAGATGGAGCTAAGAATCATAGTAATTTAGAGGTAAATATGTTTTTTTATTATTTGTTTCCATCACAAGTAGCAATACAACAATGGGTTCTACCCAAATAAACCAGTTTGAGTGAACAATGATAATGGAGCCCAAATAAACAAGTGATAACATTGCAGAATATCATCCAGGGAGAAGAGGCATCCATGTCACTGATATTTATATTACTATGTGGTAGAACCATAAAACAGATAAGGTGTATGATTATGCATTATGATTATGATTATGCATGATTAAAGTAGTTGTAAACCCTTACAGGCCACTTTAAGCTACAGGTAAGCCTATAATAAGGCTTACCTGTAGCTACCATGGATATCTTCTAAACCTGAACGGTTTAGAAGATATCCCCTGTCCCCTGCATGTGCCGATGTCATCAGCACATGCGCACTGGGGCAAACTGTCCGTTACCGGCAGTTCCCGCACGGGAGTGACGTCATCGCGACTCCAGCCAATCACAGCGCCAGAGCCGCGATACCCGGAAGTATTTCCCAGGAGAGATGTGACCGCCGGAGTGAGGGACGAGGACCACTGCGGAGACTTTGATGTAAGGTAAGTAATTAATAATGAGCTAGTATTTATTTTCAAGAGTCGAGGAAAAAAGATGTCTGGGTGTCTCGAAGAGAGTGTCTCGAAGAGGGAGCACAGTCGCTCATATTCAGTCAAAGGGCAGTGTATACAGGTGGAAGTAAATAATCTCTTACAAAAGGAGGATAAATGAATAGCAGAGAGGAAAGAGGAAAGTAAGGTCAAAAAAGGAGGAGAAAGGAAGAAAGAAAGGCCTAGAGAGTCCTAAGGAAGGAAGAAAGAGTAGAAAAAAAGAATTCAGATTCTCTTATGGCCTGACAATAAGGAGGTAAAGATTTTTTTTTAATAATTAGGTATATATATATATATATATATATATATATATATATATATATATATACAGTATATATACTTAGTTGGAGCATGGTTTTAAGAGCAGCAGAGGTGGAGAAGTCAAGCCACACACACCATAGGATTTTGAACTTCTCGAAGGTATCATTATCCAGCGCAAGCATCCCCTCCATTCTCATTATATTGTTGACGGTGGAGACCCACAGTGACAGTGGCGGGGACTTGTCTGTTTTCCAAAAAAGAGGAATTAATTAGTTACATAGTAGGTGAGGTTGAAAAAAGACACAAGTCCATCAAGTCCAACCTATGAGTGTGATTATATGTCAGGCCTCGTACACACGACCGGTTTCCTCGACAGAATCCAGCAAGAAACTTGGTGGCAGAGCTTTTTTGCAGAGGAAACCGGTCGTGTGTACGTTTTTCATCGAGGAAACTGTCGAGGAACTCGATGAGCAAAAAAGAGAGCAAGTTCTCTTTTTCCTCGACGGGAGTCTGAATTTGCTTGTCGTGTTCCTCGTCGGGCTGGTTTTCGATGAGAAAATCGAGCGTGTGTGCGCTAAGAAACCCGCGCTTGCTCAGAATAAAGTATGAGACAGGAGTAAAAGTAGTATTTGTAATGGAGATAACACATTTTTTAAGCTGTAACAGACTGAAAAGTGCAAATCGTCTCTTAACAAACTTTTACTTAACACGCAAACACATGAGATTAGCAAAACCAGTCCCAAGAGTTGTGCCAGTGGAATCGAACTTCCCCTGCCGTTGTATGTGTTGTATGTCACCGCGTTTGAGAACGAGGAGATTTTGTCTTGACAGTGTATGCAAAGCATGCTTGTCGAGTTCCTCGACAAGCCTAACAAGGAACTCGACGAGGAAAACGATGTGTCTTTTCCGACGAGTTCCTCGGTCGTGTGTACGAGGCCTCAGTATTACCTTGTATATCCCTGTATGTTGTGGTCATTCACGTGCTTATCTAATAGTCTCGCTGCAGACAGGGAGAAGCGTAACAAGCTTAGTTTCTGAGACGATATCGATCCCGGAAGTATTGACAGAAGTGCTATTTCTGGAGCTGGTGTCAGGGAGTCCTGATAGATTTTATTACAAATGGCGAAGACTTTGGATCCCACGGCACTCCCACCAAATATGTAAATAGTTTCCCTCTGTCGAGCCACATCTCCAACAGGAGGCTGGCGTCTCCGGACACATTCTATGTAGCGATAAGGGGTCCCTGTACCATAAAGAGGGTTTTATAAAAAAAATTCTTGTGCATAACAAGAAATCGTGGACTTGTGTGTAAAATGAAAAGAAGGTCTGCCAATCTTGAATCGTAATCTCCTTCCACAGAGCCATGGACTATGTTCGAGTATATGATGGGAGTCCATTGTGCATCAATGCGTAAAGTAACGTCAAGGAAAAAAGATGTCTGGGTGTCTCGGAAAGAGAGCACAGTTGCTCATATTCAGTCAAAGGGCGGTATACAGGTGGAAGTAAATAATCTCTTACAAAAGGAGGATAAATGAATAGCAGTGAGCCTATCACTGCTATAAACAGGGGTAACAGGTGGTCCAGTACCTGAGTAGACGTGGGAATGTGCTACCGGCCAGGTAGACTGCGTCAGCCCTCCTAACGTAGGAGTTTCCATTCCCTGGAGGAATGTAGGGTTGTCGACCAAAATCGTTAGTAAGGGGTGGTTCTAAGGACAGGAGGTTCTGAAGGCCCTTTTTATACCATAAGTGTAGGGCAGTGAGGGTCAGAGGAGACGAACATTGAAGCCTGTGGAAGTCTCGCTTGTAACAACAGAAAAGAGCCCTAAGGTCAACAGGGGACAAATCATAGTAATTTAGTATTTATCTCCTATGATCTTTATCACCATCTAGTGGCCATAATGTATGTGCCATTGTCCTGATTTACTCATCTGATCTTGAGATAAAATATCCTAGTAACATTCGATTTGCACAGAATTAATGTACATGTAGTTTCACAAAACAAATAGCTCTGCAATTCAGCTTTTGAACACTGGGGGCACTCGCGCCGCTGGAGCCGATGCGAGTGCCCGGCAGGGCGCGATGACCGCCGGGGCACCCGCGATCGCTCGTGACAGAGCGAGAACCGGGATCTCTGTGTGCCCCCAGTGTTCAAAAGCTGAATTGCAGAGCTATTTGTTTTGTGAAACTACATGTACATTCATTCTGTGCAAATCGAATGTTACTAGGATATTTTATCTCTGTGTGTAAACACAGAGATCCTGGTTCCCTCAGGGGAGAGGAGACTGATCATGTGTTAATATGAACACCGATCTCTCTATCCTCCTTGTCACTCACATCCCTCCCACAGTTAGAACACACCTAGGGAACACAGTTAACCCCTTGATCGCCTGCTAGTGTTAACCCCTTCCTGCCAGTGACATTTACACAGTAATCAGTGCATTTTTATAGCACTGATCGCTGTATAATTGTCACCTGTCCCAAAAATGTGTCAAAAGTGTCCGATCTGTCTGCCGCAATGTCGCAGTCCCGATAAAAATCACTGATCACTACCATTACTAGTAAAAAAATAATAATAAATAAAAATGCCATAAATCTATCCCCTATTTTGTAGATGCTATAACTTTTGTGCAAACCAATCAATAAACGTTTATTGCAATTGTTTTTACCAAAAATATGTAGAAGAATATATATCGGCCTAAATAGAGTAAAAAAAATATATATATATTTTTTTAAATTGGGATATTTATTATAGCAAAAAGAAAAAAAATTGTGTTTTTTTTTTCAAAATTGCCGCTCTTCTTTTGTTTATAGCGCAAGAAATAAAAACCGCAGAGGTGATCAAATACCACCATAAGAAAGCTCTATTTGCAGGGAAAAAAAGAACGTCAGTTTTGTTTGGGTACAGCGTCGCATGCCTGCGCAATTGTAAGTTAAAGTGACGCAGTGCCGTATCGCAAAAAATGGCCTGGTCATTGAGCAGCCAAATTTTCCGTGGGTTAAAGTGGTTAAAGCAGGATTCCAGCCGTGATTTTTTTTTTAAGTCAGCTGCTACAAACACTGTAGCTGCTGACTTTTAATAAGGGCACTTACCTGTCCTAGGCGTCCGCGATGATGGGCCCCCCCCCCCAATGCCGATCCGGATCATTGCAGGTCCTGCGGCGCCATCCTCAGTAAAGGAAACAGGCAATGAAGCTTGCGACTTCACTGCCCCGTTTCCTACTGCGCATGCGCGAGGCTCGCGCCGGTTTGTGAATGGGCGGCTGCTTTCTGGGATACACACAGTTCCCAGAAGGCAGCGAGCCCCATTAACTAGAAGGAGGATGTGAAAGAAGACCCGCCGCGGATAAGGAAGAGGCCGATTAGGAACATCTGCATAGCAACAGGTATTTCGGGTGAGTATAAAAAAAATATTTCCTTTTTTTTTTTTTTACATTTTCCTGCAATTTTTTCTTTTCAGTGTGGAACTCCACTTTAACTACTAGCCGACCAGCCACCGTCATTATACGGCGGCAGGTCGGCTCTCCTGGGCGAGAGCCCGTAGCTATACGGCAGCTCTTTGAGCGGCCACTAGGGGCGCATGCGCACCGCCGGAGGTGCGCGCCCCCCGCTCGCCCCCGACTCCCGTGCGTGTGCCCGGCGGGCTCGATCGCCGCCGGGCACCCGCGATTGCTCGTTACAGAGCGGGGACCGGGAGCTGTGTGTGTAAACACACAGCTCTCGGTCCTGTCAGCGGGGGAAATGCTGATCTTCTGTTTCTACAATGTATGAACAGAGGATCAGTGTTTCCCCTAGTGAGGCCACCCCCCCCCCCCCCCACAGTAAGAACACACCCAGGGACATACTTAACCCCTTCCCCGCCCCCTAGTGTTAACCCCTTCACTGCCAGTGGCATTTTTATAGTAATCCAATGCATTTTTATAGCACAGATCGCTATAAAAATGCCAATGGTCCCAAAAATTTGTCAAAGGTGTCCGAAGTGTCCGCCATAATGTCGCAGTACCGAAAAAAAATCGCTGATTGCCGCCATTACTAGTAAAAAAAAGATATTAATAAAAATGACATAAAAATACCCCCTATTTTGTAAACGCTATAACTTTTGCGCAAACCAATTAATAAACGCTTATTGCGATTTTTTTTTACGAAAAATATGTAGAAGAATACGTATCGGCCTAAACTGAGGAAAAAAATTTTTTTTTATATATTTTTGGGGGATATTTATTATAGCAACAAGTAAAAAATATTCTTTTTTTTCAAAATTGACGCTCTATTTTTATTTATAGCGCAAAAAGTAAAAACTGCAGAGGTGATCAAATACCACCAAAAGAAAGCTCTATTTGTGGGGAAAAAAGGACGCCAATTTTGTTTGGGAGCCACGTCGCACGACCGCGCAATTGTCAGTTAAAGCGACGCAGACCCGAATCGCAAAAAGTGCTCTGGTCTTTGGGCAGCAATATGGTCCGGGGGGTAAGTGGTTAATACACCCCTTGTGTTAAGCCTGTGCTGTTTTGTGGAGATAAACGCAGGTCATATGGCGTGAACATTCCCTAAGATGCGGGAAGAGACCGCGGAGGATGTGAAGTGTATGTTGCTTTAGACAAAACACTTTTTTAATGTTTGCCGTTTGGTTTTTGTTTTGGACACTTTTACACTCACCATATATTTGTGTAGTTAAACAGAAAAAAAAAATCCTGTCCCAGCGGCTGTAAAATTGAAATTTCAGCTATTTATAGTTACACCAGAGAATGTGATAAAGTGTTCCCATATTCCTTCCAACAGCACATTGATTAGTGACTGAAATGAAAAATTACTCTTTATATAAAAACCAAAAATTGGAAGAAAATCGTGTAAGTTTAGCTAGTTTGCTGATTTGATGGCCTTGCGGAGGAAGCAGCTGGGGACACAAATAAATGTGTAGCTAGGACAGGATGTCTGAAACGGTCACTAAGGCTGCATTCATACCTCCGAGACAAGCAACGCCGCGTACGCGGCGTATTTTGCCGCGAATAGTGTATCTTTTTTTTTCAAATCCTTCCCATTGCTGTCAATGGCCGAACGCCAATGTCGCCTGAAAAAAAGGGTCCGGGACTTTTTTTCAGGCAACAGGCGTTCGGCGTCTATGAGATGTGAACATCTCCATAGACAGCAATGGGAATTCTCCCCTCTAGCGGCACAAGCGTCCGGCGTCGGGCGGTTTGTCGCCTAGATGTGAATGGACTCTAAGCTCTATTTGCATCTGAGCGAGATATAAACCATGATACAATTTCAGGAGGACAACATTTTTTTTTTGCAAGGTGATCACATTTCCAAACTACCATTCAGGGACACCCCCCTTCCCAAAAATCAGCTTGTGGTGTAACGAATCACAGCACAGTGATTGGACACAAAAGGCGGGATTTATGATTTCTCCAATCACAAGCAGGGGGGTAGGGATTGTGCTCCTCCAGGCATTCCCGGCCAGGACAAGTACTGTCAGTGAGTAAAGCAGTGATGTGGCAGCCTTTTTTGGGGGGCATTAGTTTGGCTTGAGGGGTAGCTGTGTCAGTTTCATTCCGGGACACTGTATTGTCCTGAAATGAAGGTGCCCGGGACAGACCTGCAAAATGCGGGACTGTCCTGGGCAATCCGGGACACGTGGTCACCCTATTTTTTTTACTTTTGTTAAAAAAAAATCACTTAGGACCAAAACACACTTTTGCGTTCAGGCGTGTTACAATAACGCACACGGTATGTCAAAAAAAACTTTTGAATGTCACCCGACACACATATGCCTTCGTACACACGATCGGTTTTCCTGGCAGGAAAACTGCCAGGACGGCTTTTGGTCGGGAAAACTGGCCGTGTGTATGCTCCATGGCAGTTTTCCGACAGGAAAAATTAGAGCATGTCTTCTATTTTCCTGCATGGATTCCCGGCTGTATTTTTCTCTGCAGTTTCCCTATGGGGAAAGCCTTCAGTGGAGCATACACAAGGCCCAGATTCCCGGCCAAAGCTCTCATGGCAGTTTTCTTGCCAGGAAAACCGTCCGTGAGTAGGGGAAAAAAGCTGCCGAGCAGGTTCCCGGCTTTCCCCTCGGGTTTCCCAGCGGTAAAAAGCCCTGTCAGATCTCCGCTCTCCCCTATGGGGGGATCGGATGAACATGGACTGTCTGTCCGTGTTCACCCGATCCGATCCGCAGACGGATGGAAAAATAGGGTTTTCCTCCGTCGCCCGAATCTGAGGATTGCGGACCCGGATGAGATCGGGTGTCAGCGGATGTTCATCCGCTGACACCCGCAATCTCATAGGGATCAATGTATGTCCCTTTTTTATCCGTAAACGGATGGATGAAAAAGTGGTCATACAATCCGCACGTGTGAAAGAGCCCAAACACAGATAATTAGGGCACTGATTATCAGTTCAGCCCCATTCGGTGCCAATAAGTACTGCCATCAGGGCCGCCTATCAGTGCCTCCTAATCAGTGTCACCTATCAGTGCCTATCAGTGCTGCCTCATCAGTGCCACTTAGTGCCGCCTATCAGTGCCCATCTGTGCCACCTATCATGGCCCATCAGTGCCACCTATCAGTGCCCACTAGTGACGCCTATCAGTGCCCATCAGTGCCATCTATCAGTGCCTATCAGTATCACCTATCAGTTCCCATTAGTGTTGCTTATCAATGCCGCCTATCAGGGCCCATCAGTGAAGCATATTAGTGCATCTTCATCAGTGCCCATGAGTGCAGCCTCATCAGCGCACATCAGTGAAGGAGAAAAAATCTTTATTTGCAAAATTTTAAAACAGAAACAAAAAAAAACGTTTTTCTTTTCAAAATTTCCAGTCTTATTTTCTTTGTTTAGCAAAAAATAAAAAGACCAATGGCGATTAAATACCACCAAAAGGAAGCTCTATCTGTCCCCCAAAAAAATATTGACACATTGTTGTATGACCGCGCAAATGTCATTCAAAATGCGAAAAATTGGCCTGATCAGGAAGGGGGTGAAAGTGCCCAGTATCAAAGTGGTTAATTAGACCAAAAATTCTTTCCTGTGTTTTTTTTTTCCATAACTAATATAAGTGAATGGGAGCTCTAGAAATGTCTTCGGGGAGCTCATGTGATGGAGGTGGAAATTGTGTACCGCAGCCACCTTCTGTCTGGTCATTACTGTCATTCAGACTCTGGCAGCACACAGCACACATCCCATTGCTAAGTGCCACAGAAATGAGCAGAGTCGTTCATCCACCCACCGCTCTCTAAGTGTTTTGACTAACAGAAGCTCACCACATCATCATACTGCCAAAGAAATATTTTTGTTGCTGATGCCTCAAAGATAAAAGACGCTCAATGCTGTCATTTTGCGTTGCTGACGGGAAAATCAATTAATGGGAATTTTTCAGCTAACGAGATTGTGAAGATGCAGGATTATTATTATTATTATTATATTAGCTCTGAATCACCTGTGACCCTATTTATTACCAGTATATATATAGTGGTGACAATTCAAGCAGCAGGTATACATATGTACATGCCGCATGTTCCAGGGCCGAGGGATAAACATGGGGGACAATGAGGGCCCGTTCACACCAGGAATTGCACAGGAACACACTCAAGCTCATTTGAATGGGATGAAATCGCACAGCGTCACACCAAAAGTAGTGCATGCAGTACTTTAAAAAGTCCAATGCAACCGGATCACATAGTGAAAAAAGACCAACTCATATATGACGGCATGTAGTTGCCATCATCCCATAATGCCGCGTACACACGGTCGTTTTATGTGATGAAAAAAAATGACGTTTTTAAAAACGTCACTTTAAATGACCGTGTGTCGGGGAAAACGTCGTTTTATGTCTTCTAAAAAACGACCAAAAAAAATTGAAGCATGCTTCAATTTTATGTGTCGTTTTTCAAAACGTCAACTTTTACTTCACAGAAATTGACCGTGTGTAGCAAAAACTTCGTTTAAAACGACGTTTTTTCATCCGCGCATGCCCAGAAGCTACTTATGAAGCGAGCTTCAATGGAAAAACGTGGTGAACGTAACCTCGCTTTGCTAGAACATTGTGAAAAAAAGATGGTGTGTAGGCAACTTTGAAAATTGAAGTTTCAAAAACGTCGTTTTTTACTTCACAGAAAGTGTCGTTTTTTTTCATCACATAAAGTGATGGTGTGTATGCGGCATAATACTTGAAAATATTTGAATAAACCTCATGGAGTGGGATTATGTAGGAAACACACAAAAAAGCTTCAAAATATATAAAAAATTATATAAATTTATTACAAAAATAGAAATACTATACACATACAAAAATATATCAAAAAATCACATAAATATACAATGTACAAATCATAAACGATGTAAATACTGTCCGGCATACGGTACCATCACCAAGATTTGGGAGGTAAGTTGTAGCTGAAAGCCGACGCGTTTCGAATGCTACGCATTCTTCATCATGGCATATACAAGTATTACATCTGTTGTTTAAAAATTTCGTGCCTAGGGGTATAAGCCAAGAGCCCTCCGATATCCTGGGACATAGATGTCTCTTATTGCAGGCTGTACCATACAAAAATCCCTATTTTGTATCACTCATAGAGTGGATAGAACCAATTGGTTCAATTGGGTGGCGTTGGAAATCCACCAGCAGTTTAGGGTCATATGTCCAAATACCAAGATAGCCCTAGGAAAGGTTACTGGTTATGCCCAGGCAGATTCCCCTTGGGGGTAGAGAATATCTCCTTACTCTCCTATGTATGGAGAGGGAATACCGGATCACATAGTGTGAATGCGATCTGGTGCAGGTAAACGCTCTGTATTTGTAACCTGTGTTTGGTGTGTCGGTAGCTTTTTCTCTCAGAAAACAGGTGCAGGAACTCAACCACGACCCCGTTCATATTTCACAAACAGTAGAAGGGTCTTAAAGGGGCATTAAATACCAGGATTGCATTACATACAGAATGCAGAGTTCAGGGGGTTACACACAGAGTGCAGAGCTGTCACTTGTAAACACAGAAACCAGACTTCTGTGTTTACAAGTGATTGTGGTGAGCAGGCACCAAAGGGTCTGAGCCCAGAGGTGGTGGAACTGAGTTCCCCCAAGTTCCCCTGAAAAAAATCCCTGCCCATAGCAGATCACAAGGGCAGTTATCCTGAACATCGTACAGGAAACGTGCACACAACCCGGGTATCCTGCACCGCATTCTGGTGTGAACAGGCCCCTAACAGAGTGTGTGTCTCTGGTCGCTGGTGAAACGATTATTGCCACATCTGGGATGGAGAGAGATACTGGAGAGGCCACCCTCTGATAACAGAGATTTTCACTGATGATGACCGAGTTCGCTGGCCAGCTCTCGGGGGAGCGCTTTGCAGTCTCAGACCTGATTGAGTTGCTGATGATGAATGGACAGAGGTCTTCCAATGTCATCACAGGTGTCAATGAGAGGCCACTAGCCAACCCCGCTACACCCGCATTGCCGGTGTGAGGCACAGGGAGGGCACCCTAACAGAGTGTGTGTCTCTGGTTGCTGGTGAAACGATTATCGCCACATCTGGGATGGAGAGAGATACTGGAGAGGACGCCCTCTGATAACGGAGATTTTCACTGATGCTGACCGAGTTCGCTGGCCAGCTGTCAGGGGGGCGCTTTGAAGTCTCAGACCTGATTGAGTTGCTGATGATGAATGGACAGAGGTCTTCCAATGTCATCACAGGATTCAATGAGGCCACTGGCCAACCCCACTACACCTGCATCGCCTGTGTGAGCCACAGCGAGGGCGCCCTTTATCAGTGTATGGAGGAATGTTTCTGAGTGCGCCAACATTAGTTCGGGCCCCAACATGTTGGCCAAACTATTACTGTGGTACCACCCCCTTTAGGCAGGGCTACCCCCCAGTACAGCATTCTGGCACTGTTCATTTTTCTACTAGTTGTCACCAGCTATCAGTGTTAATTTTGGCAGCAAATTTAGATTTTGTTTTAGTCTAATGCCGCGTACACATGACCGTTTTTCATGTCATGGAAAAAAAAAAAATTCTCAACGTGATTCCTCTCAAGCCTGCCTTGCATACACACGATCGTGATAAAAAATGCTTGAGCAAAGCGTGGTGATGTACAACATGTACGACGGCACTATAAAGGGGAAGTTCCATTAGAATGGCGCCACCCTTTGGGCTGATTATGCAAATTTCCCTTCTCATAACTTGCCTCTGAGCATGTGCATTTTTTTCCCCGTCGTTAAAGCCTACACACGGCCGTTTTTCACGACGAGAAAAACGACGATGTGAAAAACGATGAGAAAAAATATAGAGCAGGTTCTAAATTTTTAATGGCCAATTTTCCTGTCGAGAAAAATGCTCTGGAGCCTACACACGGCTGTTTTTAAAGACCAATTAACAAAATGGCATTTTTCTCATCATGAAAAACTGTCGTGTGTACGGGGCATTAGTCTTAGGACTAAAATGGCATTTTAGTTTTAGTCCCATTTTAGTCTTCTGCAATTGTTTTAGTTTTATGCCGCGTACACACGGTCGTTTTGCATCATGAAAAAAAACGATGTTTTTCCAACTTCATCATTAAAAACGATGTTGCCCACACACCATCGTTTTGGAAAAATGATGAACAAAGCGCTGTGACGTACAACACGTACGACAGAACTCTAAAGGGGGAGTTCTATTCGCCTTTGGGCTGCTTTTAGCTGATTCATTGTTAGCAAAAGACGATTTGCGCTTTTTTGTCTGTTACAGCGTGATGAATGTGCTTACTCCATTATGAATGGTAGTTTTACCAGAACGAGCGCTCCCGTCTCATAACTTGCTTCTGGGCATGCGCGGGTTTAAAACGTCGTTTTTGCCCTCACACGATCATTTTTTACATCACGAAAAACGACATTTTTAAAAACGAGATTAAAAAATGCAGCATGTTCCAATTTTTTTTTGTCGTTTTTCAGAAAATGAAAAACGATCTGAAGCCCACACACGATCATTTTAAATGACGTTTTTAAAAACGTCTTTTTTTTTTATGCCGAAAAATGATCGTGTGTACGAGGCATTAGTCGTATTTAGTCGACTAAATATACAGGACATTTTAGTCTACTAAATTTTCTAAATCGTTTTAGTCGACTAAAATCTTCAATACATTTTAGTCAACTAAAACTAATTTTAGTAGTCTAAAATCTAATGAGTGTAATTAAATTGTAATGCATTAGTTAACTATTCTCTACAATTTCCAAACTCATATACTGCTGGAGTGAAAAATCGAATATGTTATTATTTATGGTATTGAGGTATGAACATGCACTACAAACTAATGGTTATTTTAAAGTCAAATTTCAATATAGTTTTAGTCTAATGCCGCATACAGACGGTCGTTTTTTGTGATGAAAAAAAACGACATTTTTGAAAACGTCATTTAAAATGATCGTGTGTGGGGGAAAACGTCGTTTTATGTCTTCTGAAAAACGACAAAAAAAATTTTGAACATGCTCGAATTTTTTGTGTCGTTTTTCAAAACGTCGTTTTTTACTTCACAGAAATTGACCGTGTGTAGCAAAAAACGACGTTTAAAACGACCGTCTGTACGCGGCATTAGTCTTTTGACTAAAATGCCATTTTAGTTTTAGTTCCATTTTAGTCTTTTGACTAAAATTCCATTTTTAGTTTTAGTCGTATTTTAGTCATCTCAATTTTTTTCGTTTAAGTCTTATTTTAGTCAATTAAATAGTATTCATTTAGTCGACTAAAATGTTTTAGTCATTCTAGTCGACAAAATTAACACTGCCAGCTATTAACCCTTCGTTGCTAGTGTTTCACATATTTTCTGAACAATTATTCTTGATTCTTTCCATTAAAGCGGTATTAAACTCCTCTTGGTCACTTGTACCTACAGGTAAGCTTATAATAAAGCTTGCGTTACAATGAATAACTCCTAAACGTGCACCGTTTAGGAAATATTCACAAGTTCTGCAGCCAGTGACATCGCTGGCAAATGCGCACAGCACACTGAATGTGCCATCCCTTCATAGAGCTGTGCCACGATCGTGGCTCCAGTCTGCAAGCCAGGGAGTGACGTTATCACGGCTTGGCTATTCAAAGCAGCCTATGAACCCAGAAGGAAGACCAGGTGACGATAGAAGCCCTGACAGCGCGCCACTGGAGGGATCCATTTTACAGGTAAGTCTGTCACAATGTGCTAGTATGCAGTGCTGATGCCCACTTCACCTTTCTAGCGTATCACAGCTACCTAATTCCCAGCAATGGAATCGGGACCTGCCATAAACCTAGCACTGACTCTATGCGAGCACTTCCTTAACTCTTCCTCTTCCGTACCTGTGTATAGGCTGGGGACCTCTGCGGTGCTGATCTGCCCCCATTGCTATGGGAGATGGACCTCTCGCGGAGAGAGTCCAGACAACAACTGCTCCTGCAAGAGCCTATCCCACCTGTCACATGTACTGCATGTAAAACCTTCATTAACCACTTGTGCCTTCATACTGTATTAACTCCTACAAAGCTGTCTTCATACCCCAGTGTATTTAACTGACCCGAGCGTTGGACTCTGTGTGCCGGTTACTTGCATGACAGCTCTTTAGTAACTTCAGACCAGGCAAAGGACAACGTTTCAAAAGCTTTACTTGAATAACTTGGCATGACAGTCAAACACAGACCTAAACTATTCCCTAACTCAGGCTTCATAGCTGCCCTAGCATACCTGCCAAGTTCATAATTGCAGAATTCCATAACTGGTATCTTGGGGTGACCTGTAGATCTCAGCATTCCCGTACACTGTAGAAGGCTCTTCATCTTCGAGTGCTCCAGCTTCAGTAGTAAACTGAATGGACGGTTTCTGCTAACGGAATCATGTCTTACATTATGTGCGTCCCACCCCCCGGATTGAACCCCTGTCCTTTTTTATATTGCACAGGACCAGGAGGTTGGACCCAAGAAAGACTGCCAAGAAAGACCCAGGAATGTTAAATCCAAACTACGCTGCATCTGAGCACCATAAACCAAAAAAGCTATTTAATTCATTTTTAATATTCAAAGCAAACTCCTCCATCCTTCCATGTCTCAAGCCACGTGCCTTATTTTGCTGAGAAATCACTTTGAGAAACACTCCTTAGCATTTCTACCTGTGGCCATCTTGAGAAAGGGCAAGTGATTCATTTAGCATTTACTTCCTGGATTCTATCTGCCCTCAGCTCAGGCATGCCGGCATCCCTGAAGACTCCTGGGATGTATGGCATCATTTGCCTAGGCATAGAAACCAGGAAGTAAGTGAAGAAATGTAAAAAAAAAAAAAAAAAACATTTAAAACACGTAAATGTTTTATACTTTCCTATCTATTTACTAATGCCAGCAGCATAAGGATTAAAAATAGTCAATGATGATTGAGAAAGAGAAGTTCAGTTTTAACTAGCAAGCAATGTCAAGCTGCAGCTATCAAAGCCGGCAGAATATTAACATGTATAAAAGGGGGATATACTCCAGAGATAAAACTATAATCCTACCACTTTATAAAACTCTGGTCCGGCCACATTTGGAGTATTCCGTCCAGTTCTGGTCACCAGTCCTCAGAAGGGATGTGCTGGAGAGAGTCCAGAGAAGGGAAACTAGGGACTGGAGGACCTCAATTATGAGTAACGACTACAAGCACGAAATGTATTCTCCCTGGAGAAGAGACGCTTGAATGGGGACATGATAGCGATTTACAAATACGTGATCCCAGCACAGGAAAAATGCTATTCAGCCTCAGGGGGTGTAAGAGGACATGTGGCCACACAATGAGACTGGAGGAGAAGCGGTTTAACATTAAAGCGGAAGTCCACCCAAATTTTTTTTTTTTTTTTTAAAGCCAGCAGCTACAAATACTGCAGCTGTTAACTTTTAAAAAATGGACACTTACCTGTCCAGCGCACCCGCGATGTCGCCAGCCGAGGCCAAACAAACGCTCGTCTCTCAGCTGCCTCCGCCGCCATCCTCAGTGAGGGAATCAGGAAGTGAAGCATTGCGGTTTGACTGCCCGGTTCCAGTGGCGGCCCGTCCATAGGGACGCCCGGGCGCCGCCCCTCCCGTAGTCACACAAAAAAAAAAAACGGGCCCTTTAAGAACTTTTATTTAGCTAAAATGTAATTTTTACATTTTAACTGCAGTTCTGGCGGCCATCTATAGAGGGCGCTGCAGCGCCACCCCCTCTCGCAAATAACATACATTCATGCATTGTATTGCACGAATGTATGTTATTGTTGGTTGCCAGCTGCCTGGTCTATTCAGATAACCGGACACAGGGCGCCAATTACCTGAATAACGGCAGCTGGTTGGCTAAGCGGAACTGCCTACCAGAGCAAGCTGCTCTGATAGGCTTTCCGAGTACAGCCCTCCGGCTCTCGGATGTCTATCCTCGGACCGCAGCCCCCCTGTGTTCCTTGGATGAGACTGACAGCCGTTTCAGCCAATCAGGTTCCCGGATTCTGGTTATCAGGAACCTGATTGGCTGAAGCGTCACCAAGGCGAAAGAAGACATCGAGGGAGGACATGGAAGCTTCAGGTAAGCGCATTTTACAGGGAACAGTGGCGAAAATTGATGGGCACAGTGGCTACAATTAATGGGCACAGTGGCGACAATTGATGGCATGGCACAGTGGGGACAAGTGATGGCACAGTGGGGACAATTGATGGCATGGCACAGTGGGGACAAGTGATGGCACAGTGGGGACAAGTGATGGCACAGTGGGGACAATTGATGGCACAGTGGGGACAATTGATGGCATGGCACAGTGGGGACAAGTGATGGCACAGTAGGGACAAGTGATGGCACAGTGGGGACAAGTTATGGCACAGTGGGGACAATTGATGGCATGGCACAGTGGGGACAAGTGATGGCACAGTGGGGACAAGTGATGGCACAGTGGGGACAAGTGATGGCACAGTGGAGACAAGTGATGGCATGGCACAGTGGGGACAATTGATGGCAAGGCACAGTGGGGACAAGTGATGGCACAGTGGGGACAATTGATGGCATGGCACAGTGGGGACAATTGATGGCACAGTGGCTGCATTTGATGGCATGGCACTGCGTTTGATGGGCACAGTGGCGACAATTCATGGGCACAGTGGTGACAATTGATGGCACAGTGGCTGCATTTGATGGCATGACACAGTGGCTGTGTTTGATGGCACAGTGGCTGCATTTGGCATGGCACAGTGGTGACAATTGATGGGCACAGTGGTGACAATGGACACAGTGGTGATAAATGATGGCACAGTGGCTGCGTTTGATGGCATGGCACAGTGGCTGCATTTGGCATGGCACAGTGGTGACAATTGATGGGCACAGTGGTGACAATGGACACAGTGGTGATAAATGATGGCACAGTGGCTGCGTTTGATGGCATGGCACAGTGGCTGCACTTGATGGCACAGTGGCGACAATTGATGGCACAGTGGCTGCATTTGATGGAACAGTGGCTGTGTTTGATGGGCACAGTGGCTGCCTCTGATAGGCACAGTGGCTGTGTTTGATGGGCACAGTGGCTGCCTCTGATGGGCACAGTGGCTGCGTTTGATGGGCACAGTGAGGCTGCCATTGTTTTTTTGTTTTGTTTTTTTCATTTATTTTCACCCCCCGGAGTCTATGCCCGGAAGTGGGTGCAAATACTTGTCCTAGACAGGTATCTGCGCAACCCTGAAAGGTGCCAAATGTGACACTGGAGGGGGGGAGGGTTCCGAAAAGCGGAAGTTTCATTTTTAAGCGGCGTAGGGGGTTTTTCACTGTCAGGGTGGTAAGAATGTGGAAATCTCTTCCACAATTGGTGGTGTCAGCGGGGAGTATGGATATTTTTAAAAGGCTCTTGTATGTGCATCTTAAAGAACACAACATACAGGGATATGGGAAATGATTATCGATACGGACACACGTATACCTACACGGGTTGAACTGCATGGACTACCAACTTTATCCAACCTTACGATTGAATGTACAATTTTACTTGACAGATAGTAACCCACGTAAGAAAGCGTCTGTTTTGCTGCGTTTGCGTTTAGAAGCGTTTCTAGCATTTTTAGACGCGTTTAGTGCTTGAAATGCCTCTAAACTCAGCTTCTGAACCCATTTTTTGCTTTAAAAAAAAAAAATAGAAACTACTAGAAACGACCCTGGGCCAGATCCACGTACATGTGCCTATCTTTAGGCGGGCGTAGCGTATCTCAGAAACGCTGCGCCGCCGTAACTTAGCAAGGCGAGTACTGTATTCACAAAGAAGTTACGCCTTTAGTTACGGCGGCGTAGCGTATATCGGGCGGCGTAAGCCCGCCTAATTCAAAAGAGGCTGGTTGGAGGCGTGTTCTATGCTAACTAATCGTGACCCCACGTATTTGACGTTTTTTACGAACGGCGAATGCGCCGTCCGTGAAAGAATCCCAGTGCGCATGCTCCAAATTACACCGCAAATCGTCAATGCTTTAGACGTGAACGTAACTTACGCACAGCCCTATTCGCGAACGACGTAAAACGTAAAAAAATCGACGGTGGCCCGACGTCCATACTTAACATTGCGTACGCCTCATATAGCAGGGGTAACTTTACGCCGGAAAAAGCCTTACGTAAACGACGTAAAAAAATGCACCGGGCGGACGTAAATTTGTGAAATGGCGTATCTACCTAATTTGCATATTCCTTGCGTAAATCTACGGAAGCGCCACCTAGCGGCCAGCGTAAATATGCAACTAAGATACGACGGCGTAAGAGGCTTACGCCAGTCGGATCTTAGCAAAATTCCGGCGTATCTTGTTTTCTGAATACAGAAAAAAGATACGCCGGAGCATCCTAGAAGTTACGCGGCATATCAATAGATACGCCAGCGTAACTTCTTTGTGGATCTGGCCCCATGTGTACATGTACTTATAGAATAACATAGAGGAGAGTTCAGGGGCAGCTGAAAAACATGCCCAACAGCAGTGTACATGAGGCCTAAAAGACTAAGGCTTTTTCTGACACTTGTTGCTTAAAATGATTGTAAAGCTTTGTTTTTTTTATATAACAAACATGTTTTACTTACCTCCTCTTTGCAAGGGTTTTGCACAGAGCGACCCCAATCCTCCTTTTCTGGGGTCCCCCTGAGGCGCTCCTGGCTCCTCCTCTTCTCGAGTGCCCCCACACAGAGCCACATTCCATGGGGGCACTTGTACGGGCGTGCTCCCCGAGTCCTGCTGCAGCATTCATAGACACAGACAACAGGACCCGGCCCCTGCGGCACCTCTTTCACTGGATGGATTCAGAGTCAGCGATTGTCTACATTGTAACCTGAACCTTCCTGTACCAGTCTTCCCTCAGGGCTTGTTCACGTGTGAGGCTGGGGAGCAGTAAAACTCAATGTCTGAGCCGCACTTTTACTGCCCCAAAACTGCACACTGCTTTAGCTGCAGAGGCATACACATGCTAGGGCCAGTTTCTATTCAATGTAAAAAAAAATTGCCATTATTTGCACTTTGAAGAGTTATATGTTATATGATGTATACTACTCATACACATTGTTGTCAGGTGAAATTGGCGGGAAATGCCTCATTTGAGTTGTGTGAGGAAGGAGGAGGGTCGTGCAGTGGTGACCTCCGGCCAGCAGAGGGCGCCGCTCTGTATCTCCATGTTGGCCTCATAGGACGTCGGTCACATCACAGATTACAATCAAATCTCGTCACACAAATAGAGAACCGCTCCGCTTCTACCGACCGGAAGTGTCGACTCGGTGGCCATTTACCGTGAGGGCTGTCCGTATGCACAGATATAGCGGAGCAGAGATCGTGTCTGACCCTACAAAACACACATAACACCTGAGCGGCTTCTGGCTTCCAGTGGCGAATGTATAACATGCTCTAGGCCGATCATAGAGACGTGCTGTCGTTGACATCTAGTAATCGGTTTAGAGCTTTGCCCCTGACCAAAATGGCTGCTTAAGTCACTGAAAAGTTTGAAAAATGCTCCCAGCGGTGAGAATTGCCCAAATCCAAGATGGCGGCCGTGAACTTCCGGTCTTTCATTCATGCTTGCTGCTGCAAGTAGCGCTGTTCTGTGAGTGTCCCCCCCGCCCCCGGTGTGACACACGACTTCCGGTTCCGGCCCCATTGTTGCGAAGCGATGGCGGCGCGGGCTGGCTTCCAATCGGTGACTCCCGGGGGATCCGGGCCTGCGCCCGCTGTGATGGGCCCCGGGACACCCGGACCTGCTGTGAGGATGGGCCCCGCCCCGGGGCAGGGCATGTACCGGTCACCGATGCCAGGAGCCGCTTACCCGGTAAGAGAGCCGGGCTGTACCGGATACTTATCTACCCCTCCCCCCTCCTCTGTGTGACCGAGAATACACCCCTCCCCCTTCTATGTGATACCCCAATACTGGACTCTACACCCCTCCCCACTTCTATGTGACACCCCAATACAGGGCACTTATCTACCCCCCCCCCTCCCCCATACATATGTGTACCAGACCCCCATTACCGGACACCACACCCCAGCAAACATTATTTCTGAGTACTTGGTTATTTGTCCCTCTCCACAGACCCCATTACTGGGCACCCCTCCCCCAATATGTGTATCAGACCCCATTACTGAGCACCCTTCCCCCCATATGTGTATCAGACCCCATTACTGAGCACCCCTCCCCCCATATGTGTATCAGACCCCATTACAGGTCACCCCTCCCCCCATATGTGTATCAGACCCCATTACAGGTCACCCCTCCCCCATATGTGTATCAGACCCCATTACTGAGCACCCCTCCCCCATATGTGTATCAGACCCCATTACTGAGCACCCCTCCCCCCATATGTGTATCAGACCCCATTACTGGGCACCCCTCCCCCATTACTGAGCACCCCTCCCCCCATATGTGTATCAGACCCCATTACTGGGCACCCCTCCCCCATTACTGAGCACCCCTCCCCCCATATGTGTATCAGACCCCATTACAGGTCACCCCTCCCCCCCATATGTGTATCAGACCCCATTACAGGTCACCCCTCCCCCCCCCTATGTGCATCAGACCCCATTACAGGTCACCCCTCCCCCATATGTGTATCAGACCCCATTACTGAGCACCCCTCCCCCCATATGTGTATCAGACCCCATTACTGGGCACCCCTCCCCCATTACTGGGCACCCCCCCCCATATGTGTATCAGACCCCATTACTGAGCACCCCTCCCCCCATATGTGTATCAGACCCCATTACTGAGCACCCCTCCTCCCATATGTGTATCAGACCCCATTACTGAGCACCCCTCCCCCCCATATGTGTATCAGACCCCATTACTGAGCACCCCTCCCCCCATATGTGTATCAGACCCCATTACTGAGCACCCCTCCCCCCCCCCCATATGTGTATCAGACCCCATTACTGGGCACCCTTCCCCCCATATGTGTATCAGACCCCATTACTGAGCACCCCTCCCCCATATGTGTATCAGACCCCATTACAGGTCACCCCTCCCCCATATGTGTATCAGACCCCATTACTGAGCACCCCTCCCCCATATGTGTATCAGACCCCATTACTGAGCACCCCTCCCCCCCATATGTGTATCAGACCCCATTACAGGTCACCCCTCCCCCATATGTGTATCAGACCCCATTACAGGTCACCCCTCCCCCCATATGTGTATCGGACCCCATTACTGGTCACCCCTCCCCCATATGTGTATCAGACCCCATTACTGGTCACCCCTCCCCCATATGTGTATCAGACCCCATTACAGGTCACCCCTCCCCCCCATATGTGTATCGGACCCCATTACTGGTCACCCCTCCCCCATATGTGTATCAGACCCCATTACAGGTCACCCCTCCCCCCCATATGTGTATCAGACCCCATTACTGAGCACCCCTCCTCCCATATGTGTATCAGACCCCATTACTGAGCACCCCTCCCCCCCATATGTGTATCAGACCCCATTACAGGTCACCCCTCCCCCATATGTGTATCAGACCCCATTACTGAGCACCCCTCCCCCATATGTGTATCAGACCCCATTACTGAGCACCCCTCCCCCCATATGTGTATCAGACCCCATTACTGGGCACCCCTCCCCCATTACTGAGCACCCCTCCCCCCATATGTGTATCAGACCCCATTACTGGGCACCCCTCCCCCATTACTGAGCACCCCTCCCCCCATATGTGTATCAGACCCCATTACAGGTCACCCCTCCCCCCCATATGTGTATCAGACCCCATTACAGGTCACCCCTCCCCCCCCATATGTGCATCAGACCCCATTACAGGTCACCCCTCCCCCATATGTGTATCAGACCCCATTACTGAGCACCCCTCCCCCCATATGTGTATCAGACCCCATTACTGGGCACCCCTCCCCCATTACTGGGCACCCCCCCCCATATGTGTATCAGACCCCATTACTGAGCACCCCTCCCCCCATATGTGTATCAGACCCCATTACTGAGCACCCCTCCTCCCATATGTGTATCAGACCCCATTACTGAGCACCCCTCCCCCCCATATGTGTATCAGACCCCATTACTGAGCACCCCTCCCCCCATATGTGTATCAGACCCCATTACTGAGCCCCCCCCCCCCCCCCCCCATATGTGTATCAGACCCCATTACTGGGCACCCTTCCCCCCATATGTGTATCAGACCCCATTACTGAGCACCCCTCCCCCATATGTGTATCAGACCCCATTACAGGTCACCCCTCCCCCATATGTGTATCAGACCCCATTACTGAGCACCCCTCCCCCATATGTGTATCAGACCCCATTACTGAGCACCCCTCCCCCCCATATGTGTATCAGACCCCATTACAGGTCACCCCTCCCCCATATGTGTATCAGACCCCATTACAGGTCACCCCTCCCCCCATATGTGTATCGGACCCCATTACTGGTCACCCCCCCCCCCATATGTGTATCAGACCCCATTACTGGTCACCCCTCCCCCATATGTGTATCAGACCCCATTACAGGTCACCCCTCCCCCCCATATGTGTATCGGACCCCATTACTGGTCACCCCTCCCCCATATGTGTATCAGACCCCATTACAGGTCACCCCTCCCCCCCATATGTGTATCAGACCCCATTACTGAGCACCCCTCCTCCCATATGTGTATCAGACCCCATTACTGAGCACCCCTCCCCCCCCATATGTGTATCAGACCCCATTACTGAGCACCCCTCCCCCCATATGTGTATCAGACCCCATTACTGAGCACCCCTCCCCCCCCCCATATGTGTATCAGACCCCATTACTGGGCACCCTTCCCCCCATATGTGTATCAGACCCCATTACTGAGCACCCCTCCCCCATATGTGTATCAGACCCCATTACAGGTCACCCCTCCCCCATATGTGTATCAGACCCCATTACTGAGCACCCCTCCCCCATATGTGTATCAGACCCCATTACTGAGCACCCCTCCCCCCCATATGTGTATCAGACCCCATTACAGGTCACCCCTCCCCCATATGTGTATCAGACCCCATTACAGGTCACCCCTCCCCCCATATGTGTATCGGACCCCATTACTGGTCACCCCTCCCCCATATGTGTATCAGACCCCATTACTGGTCACCCCTCCCCCATATGTGTATCAGACCCCATTACTGAGCACCCCTCCCCCCCATATGTGTATCAGACCCCATTACTGGGCACCCTTCCCCCCATATGTGTATCAGACTCCATTACTGAGCACCCCTCCCCCCATATGTGTATCAGACCCCATTACAGGTCACCCCTCCCCCCCATATGTGTATCAGACCCCATTACAGGTCACCCCTCCCCCATATGTGTATCAGACCCCATTACAGGTCACCCCTCCCCCATATGTGTATCATACCCCATTACAGGTCACCCCTCCCCCATATGTGTATCAGACCCCATTACTGAGCACCCCTCCCCATATGTGTATCAGACCCCATTACTGAGCACCCCTCCCCCCATATGTGTATCAGACCCCATTACTGAGCACCCCTCCCCATATGTGTATCAGACCCCATTACAGGTCACCCCTCCCCCATATGTGTATCAGACCCCATTACAGGTCACC
The DNA here is from genome assembly GCF_905171775.1 of Rana temporaria. NCBI lineage: Eukaryota > Metazoa > Chordata > Amphibia > Anura > Ranidae > Rana > Rana temporaria. The sequence continues at coordinate 64,167,792 of NC_053490.1, forward strand.
CCTCCCCCCCATATGTGTATCGGACCCCATTACTGGTCACCCCTCCCCCATATGTGTATCAGACCCCATTACAGGTCACCCCTCCCCCCCATATGTGTATCAGACCCCATTACAGGTCACCCCTCCCCCCCATATGTGTATCAGACCCCATTACTGAGCACCCCTCCTCCCATATGTGTATCAGACCCCATTACTGAGCACCCCTCCTCCCATATGTGTATCAGACCCCATTACTGAGCACCCCTCCTCCCATATGTGTATCAGACCCCATTACAGGTCACCCCTCCCCCCCATATGTGTATCAGACCCCATTACTGAGCACCCCTCCTCCCATATGTGTATCAGACCCCATTACTGAGCACCCCTCCCCCCATATGTGTATCAGACCCCATTACTGAGCACCCCTCCCCCCCATATGTGTATCAGACCCCATTACTGAGCACCCCTCCCCCCATATGTGTATCAGACCGCATTACAGGTCACCCCTCCCCCATATGTGTATCAGACCCCATTACAGGTCACCCCTCCCCCCCATATGTGTATCAGACCCCATTACAGGTCACCCCTCCCCCATATGTGTATCAGACCCCATTACTGAGCACCCCTCCTCCCATATGTGTATCAGACCCCATTACTGAGCACCCCTCCCCCCATATGTGTATCAGACCCCATTACTGAGCACCCCTCCCCCCATATGTGTATCAGACCGCATTACAGGTCACCCCTCCCCCATATGTGTATCAGACCCCATTACAGGTCACCCCTCCCCCCCATATGTGTATCAGACCCCATTACAGGTCACCCCTCCCCCATATGTGTATCGGACCCCATTACTGGTCAACCCCTCCCCCCATATGTGTATCAGACCCCATTACTGGGCACCCCTCCCCCCAATACCATGTCCTTACATACCCCGCCCCCCACTCTGTGTGACCAACACCCATTACCAGGTCTACTCTACTCCCCTCCCCCATATCTGTGTATCAGACCTCTTTACCACATCCTTACCTCCCCGTGACCAACACCCCCCCCCCCCCCAGGCACTGCACCCTTTCCCATTTGTTACTGACCCCCATTACCTGGTGCTGCATCCCTCTGTGTGACTGATGCTGCACCTAGGGTTGTCCCGATACCACTTTTTTAGGACCGAGTACAAGTACCGATACTTTTTTTTTATGTACTCGCCGATACCGAATACCGATACTTTTTTTTAAATGTGTCCCCAAATGCAGCCATGTCCCCCCAAACATATTGCAGCCATGTCCCCCCAAACATATTGCAGCCATGTCCCCCCAAACATATTGCAGCCGTGTCCCCCGTACCTAGTGTTATGATGCCGCGTTAATCACCGCGCGGGGAACATTTCAGTCAGCTTTCGTTTGAATAGCTGTTTTCCCCGCCGCGCTGTGTATAGAGAGTAGAGACACTCCCCCTTGCTCGCGATTGGACATTGTAGATATGATGGTAATAATGAGAAGGTCGGGTGTGCAGATCAGCTCATAGTAGAGCTGCACGATTAATCGTTAAAAAAATGCGCTCTCAAATAAACCCCCCCCCCCCCTCCTCACGATCTTAATCCAGCATTTCCACAATTCTATCTAAATAGTGCAGAGCCGTCAAAAAAAGCCTCCAAATGTTTATTAACATTGCAAGATACCTATAAACAAATTGGTTTGTTTAGAATAGATCACAGGGATGAACTTCAGTCTGTAAATGAGGTCAGTTTATACAGTAAGGATTCATGTACACAGGACGTTTGAAAACCTCTTCTAAACAACGTGACATGACAGCGAAAAACCATCAGGTTTGTCACTTTTACTTGCCGCTTTTAGGGGCGTTAATGAGCGTTTTAGTTCAAAAGCGTTTTCAATAAGGAATCATTTCTGAAATGTAGCGTCTTTCTTTTATTCAATGCGTTTTACATGCATTTCCAAGTTGTTAAATGCGTTTGGCGTTTCAAATGCCTCTGAACATCCGTCCTGAACACATTTTTTCACTTTTAAAAAAAGCCTCTAAACTCGACTGCATAGAAACGACTAGAAATGATCCAGTGTACTGATAACAGAGGAGAGTTCAGCAGTGTACATGAGGCCTAAAAAATGCGCTCAAAAGCTGTGTTTAGAGGCATTTCAAGGGCCAAACGCGGTAACAGCGTTTCTTCTACAGACGTTTTTGCTTATGCTCTGCAGAATAGACCGGACCATTCTATCCCGTTCCATTCTAAGCGACCTGAACCGATCCGCTCAGTGGTAACGAGGCAGAAGTGAAGCGCTCCGGCTTCACTAAACAGAACAAACAAATCCGCGCCACAGACACTAACAATATGCAATAATGATCTTAAAGAGTAGATGTATTAAAGTCCATATACATGTATCTTTCAACATGGATCACTCTCCGATATATAACACAAGTCCATAGGAAGATATGGCATAAACAGTTGGGTGATCAACATAGGACTCCTATTTATGTCTCTGCAGATGAAGTCCTAAGATTCCACACCACCAAGTGACAGATAAAACAATATAAGTGAGCCCTCCACCGTAATAAGAGACCGCTTACCAGAGGGCAATTCCCAGGACCAGCTGAACAATCACTCGGCTCCGGCTTTACTGCCCGGTTCCCTATGGCGCATGTGCGAGTCGCGCTATGCCTGCCGATTGGCTCCCGTTGTGTACTGGGAGCCGAGTGTTCCCAGAACACAACAGGGGGATGGGACGGGAGGTGACGTCATGCCGGCAGTCTGCCCAAGACTGAGTGTCCGGAAGTGGGTGCAAATACCTGGCCGTGAACTTGTTCTGCATACACACGGCAGAACTTTTTCGTAACATTCGCCAAATCATTGGGCAACTTCTGCTTTTGTTTGATGTTTAGCATTGGTTCTGAGCATGCGTGTTTGTACTTTTGGCTTTTAGTCCGATGGACTTGTGTACACACGATCGGATTTTCCTCCATCGGACATTTGTTGTCGGAAAGTTTGAGTGCATTCGCAGCGAACATTTGTCCGTTTGAAAATCCGAAAACAATTGTCCGATGGAGCATACAGATTGTCCGATAAAACACGTCCATCGGACCATTGTCGGAAAGTCCGATCGTGTGTATGGGCCTTTAGTCTTTTCTGACACTTGTTACTTAAAGTGATTGTAAAGATTTTTTCTTTTTCTTTTCTTTTAAATAACAAACCTGTTATACTTGCCTCCTCTGTGCAAGGGCACAGAGCGTCCCCGATCCTCCTTTTCTGGGGTCCCCCACGCAGTGCTCCTTGCTCCTCTTTTCGAGTGCCCCCACGGAGAGCCTTATTCCATGGGGGCGTGCTCCCGCTTACTGCGTCCATAGACTGTAGGACTCGGCCCCGTCACTGGATTTGATTGACAGCAGAGGGGCCACCTAGGAGGAGAGGAGTCGCTGCCGAGGCAGTGCGTAGGCGGAACCGGGAAATGGGACAGGAAGCACCCCCCCCCAAAATCAGCTTTTTGTGTTTGAAAATTACGTAGAACCCACAAACATGTTTTTTTATATACACATTTTATTTTATTTTTTCAGAAGAGACCCTAGAGAATACAATGGTAGTCATTGCAATATTTTATGTCACACTGTATTTGCGCAGCGGCCTTTCAAACGCATTTTTTTGGGGGGGAAAATACACTTCAATGAATTATAAAAAAAAAATAAACCATACAGAAAAAGTAGAGCTAGCCTCAAATGGGTAGAGCTGATACTCCGTCCCCAATAGTATGCACACAACAAAAAACAAAATTGCCCATGGGATTTTTAAAGAGCACACCAAGTAAAAAAGTATAAATGATTTATTTAACAGACATTTTAAAAACAACAGTTAATACAGAAGAAAAAAAACATATTAAATATCAGCATGTAAATCAATTTAGCATTTTTGTCCTAGACCTTTCCATGAGATCTAAAAATGTCATGCAAGATAACTGTCAGTAGTCTGGGATGGCTGTGCTCTTTCTTCTGTATTTGTTTGTAAATGTCTGTTAAATCTGTGTAAACAGTAAAGTTAGCCCAATTTTTTTGTATAATGTGAAAGATGATGCGCCAAGACTTGTGGTTTTTATTTTAAGCAAAAAAATAGCTCTACCTCATAGTAATAACAAGGCCTCATCTACACTGAGGCAGAGGAGCCTCCCCGGTAATAACGGGATGCCACCTACTTGGGCCGGAGCGTCACTGTAACCCTTCTTTTGTTAAAACGTTACTGAAATGTCAACATGATGCTCCATTTAGGTCCTGTGGCCCCTCCGCTCAGGAAATACATAGGACCACACTGCTGAAGAAGACCGTGCCATGCTTTTTTTATTCCCCACCATCGCAGCTCAATGGAGTGACCTGCCATGACAGGGAAAAAGGCTTTTTGAGGTCTGTGTTGGGTAAGGCTGGCCAACCAATTCCTCTGGTGTGAACTAGCCCACACCTTTGTGAATTGGATGCAAGTTTCCCCAAATCCAATTCGCATGACAGGAGATTGACTGGCTCTCTATTGCCTTGTTTCCACTGAACGGAACGGTTCGGGTCAGTATGTTTGGAACGGTTTAGAATGGACCAGTCTATTCTCGTGAGTGTTTCCACTGCAAATCGGAACGTCGGGACCATACAGGATTTAGAAAAAATTCCTAGCGCGTCCACCAATCAGTGAGATGTATTTGTAGGTCCGCCCTAATGGAACCGTTCCATTTTCTATGGCCCCACATCTGAAGCAGGACCCAGAATGGTCCGGTACGGTTCGCTTTTATGGCACGCTTTCATAGTGGAAACACCCAAAATAGCATACCGAACCGATCCACTCAGTGGAAACGAGGCATATGGAGCCCATTCACGTATGTCTGGGGAGGCGTCTTTGGCTCCTTTTTAGGGCCCAATTCAGGCAAAGATTTGTCCCTGAAATAGAGAGCAGGGATGCACATCGTTCCAATGCGATCCACAGCCATCTTGGGTGTGAACCCAGCCTATAGGTGCAAATGTCCCCAGAGTCACTGACTCCCAGAACACACCAGTATTAAAGGAGAACTCCAGCTTATTGTCTTCCTATGGGGCTCCTATGATAGATTCCCAGGGTGTACTTGCCTTCCCCAGTGCTATCCCTGACTTCCTCCTCAGTACATTCCAGAAGTTCTGGTATTCTGTTCTGATAGGTGGATATGTAAAACTGGGGTGGCCAGGCTGCAGACCCACCCAGTCTCAAGGTCCAGCAGAGGAATTGTGCCATTACGATACTGCTCTATCAAAATTGGGGCGTATATTGTGTTTTTTTTTTTGTTTTTTTTTATTAACGTGTATTCCCCCAAAAAATCGCTGTGCAAATACTGTATTAAAAAAAATTGCAAAGATCGCCATTTTATTCCCTAGGGCAGTGATGGCGAAACTTGGCACCCCAGATGTTTTGGAACTACATTTCCCATGATGCTTACCTACACTGCAGAGTGCATGAGCATCATGGGAAATATAGTTCCAAAACATCTGGGGTGCCAAGATTCGCCATCACTGCCCTAGGGTCTCTGCTAAAACAAAACATAGTATGTTTGGGGTTTTAAGTCCTTTTCTAGCAAAAAAAAAAATGATTTAAACTTGTAAACAAAACGTGCCGGAAGGGCTTGGTCTTCAAGTGTGTGTGTGTGTGTGTGTGTGTGTGTGTGTGTATATGTACAGTGGGGATCGAAAGTTTGGGCACCCGAGGTAAAAATTTGTATTAATGTGCATAACGAAGCCAAGGAAAGATGGAAAAATCTCCAAATGGCATCAAATTACAGATCAGACATTCTTATATTATGTAAAAAAAAGTTAGATTTTATTTCCATCATTTGCCCCCTTTGCAAAGCTGAGACCTGCCAGTGTCATGGATTATTCTCAATCATCGTCTGGGAAGACCAGGTGATGTCAATCTCAAAGGTTTTAAATGCCCAGACTCATCTAACCTTGCCCCAACAATCAGCACCATGGGTTCTTCTAAGCAGTTGTCTAGAAAACTGAAAGTGAAAATAGTTGACGCTCACAAAGCTGGAGAAGGCTATAAGAAGATAGCAAAGCGTTTTCAGATGTCAATATCCTCTGTTCGGAATGTAATTAAGAAATGGCAGTCATCAGGAACAGTGGAAGTTAAAGCAAGATCTGGAAGACCAAGAAAAATATCAGACAGAACAGCTCGCAGGATTGTGAGAAAAGCAATTCAAAACCCACGTTTGACTGCACGATCCCTCCAGAAAGATCTGGCAGACACTGGAGTCGCGGTACACTATTCCACTATAAAGAGATACTTGTACAAATATGGTCTTCATGGAAGAGTCATCAGAAGAAAACCTCTTCTACGTCCTCACCACATAAATCAGCGTTTGAACTTTGCAAATGAACATATAGACAAGCCTGATGCATTTTGGAAACAAGTTCTATGGACCGACGAGGTTAAAATAGAACTTTTTGGCCGGAATGAGCAAAGGTACGTTTGGAGAAGAAAAGGCACAGAATTTAATGAAAAGAACCTCTGTCCAACTGTGAAGCATGGGGGTGGATCAATCATGCTATGGGGTTGTATTGCAGCCAGTGGCACAGGGAACATTTCACGAGTAGAAAGAAAAATGGATTCAATAAAATTTCAGCAAATTTTGGATGGTAACTTGATACCATCTGTGAAAAAGCTGAAGTTAAAGAGAGGATGGCTTCTACAAATGGATAATGATCCTAAACACACCTCAAAATCCACGGGGGATTACATCAAGAGGCGTAAACTGAAGGTTTTGCCATGGCCCTTCACAATCTCCTGACCTCAACATAATTGAAAATCTATGGATAGACCTTAAAAGAGCAGTGCGTGACAGACAGCCCAGAAATCTCAAAGAACTGGAAGACTTTTGTAAGGAAGAATGGGCAAAGATACCTCAAACAAGAATTGAAAGACTCTTGTCTGGCTACAAAAAGCGTTTACAGGCTGTGATACTTGCCAAAGGGGGCAGTATAAGATATTAACTCTGCAGGGTGCCCAAACTTTTGCAGACGCCATTTTTTTGTTTTCTGTAATTTTTGAAAGTGTAAATGATGGAAATAAAATCTAACTTTTTTTTACATATTATAAGAATGTCTAATCTGTAATTCGATGCCTTTTGGAGATTTTTCCATCCGTCCTTGGCTTCGTTATGCACATTAATACAAATTTTTACCTGGAGTGCCCAAACTTTCGATTCCCACTGTATATAGTGTATGATTCTGCACAACGCGGCTGCCCTGTAGCAGTAGATCTATGTGGCGGTCGGTCAGCAAGTGGTTATTCTGTGGTACCTGTTAACATCAATGCAACATGATGTAGTGCGATTTTTGAAAAAGTGCTTCTTTGGGTCCAGCATAGTGCATTTTTAACCCAATAAACTTCAGTGGGAACGCATGAAAAGCGCATGTAAAACAGATGTTCATGTGTGTTTTTGGCTGAGTTTTGTGTATAAAATCCAATCCTCTGAAAAAAAAAGAGCATGTAAAAACACACAGAAAACTGCATTACTATGCAGCAGCACTGTGAATCTAGGCTTAACCAAAAATGGCTTAACACCATCTTCCCTTGCATCATTATACTGGCACTATCCAGCTGAATCTTTACATAATATGGTATACATTGCTTATGACAAATAGTAAAGAAGTACACCAATTAGCCCCAATGTATTTAAGATGAGGGTGTTTAGTTGCAAATGGGGGGGCCCTTCCTCCTTGAATTTTAGATTTATTATCTCTCTATATAAATGAACTTAAAGTGGAGTTCCACCCATAAATATAACATTACATCAGTAGTTTTAAAAAATGTCATTCGTCCTTTACGAAAAAATTTTTTTTTTTTTTTTAGATGCCATCAAAGTGTTGTTGCTAGGCAGAATAGTTCATCTTCTCACTTCCTGCACCTAGGTGCTTAAGCTTCCTAACCTACACCGCACAGACTCCTGGGAATGTAGTGGGTGTAACTTTCCAGGAGTCTGTGCACTCCCCAGTCTCAAAGAATCATGTGACTTGGACAGCACAGGTGCTGAAACCTGATCTGACACTGCTTGTGCAGCACTGAGCATGTGCGAGATCTGTAAGGCTGAAATCCAGGAAGTCATACAGTCTGGCTTCATGATGCCCACACTTAAGATGGCCCCAGTCAATTTCTATTTTATAAAGTGTCTAAATGCTGCAACAACCTAACAAAACGGACCTTAGTTTACAGGCCAACTTTACTAGAATACATTAAGCTTGTGTAGTACAGGGGTATTTATATTTAAAAAGTGAAATTGTGGCCGGAACTCCGCTTTAACCTGGTTCACAACATATGTGCTAGGCAGTAGATGTATAGATTGCTGAATGTAGTTCTCCATTTATGATTGTTGATTCTTCATTGTCTTAATCATACAAAGTTCACATCATACTAATTGGTGAATGTTGGTTTAATGCAGCGACCCGGGATGCTTCCAGGCAGTCGGATGACTCCTCAGGGACCAGCCATGGGACCTCCAGGTTATGGTGGAAGCCCAGCTGCTCGACCAGGGATGGCTCAGTCAGGTATGGACCAGTCCCGGAAACGCCCTGCACCTCAGCAAATACAGCAAGTTCAGCAACAGGCAGCTCAAAATAGGAACCACAGGTAACTAATGAAACATTTTAAGTTTTTAGTGCCCTAAAAAAAGGTCACTGTTGTATCCAATATGTCAGTTCAGCAAGATCCGGCATCGGCTGGGCCTTGAGCCGAGAATTCCCTGTGCGCACGCGCCGCTGCAGTCAGCAGGTCATTGCAGGGGGAATATCTCCTAAACCGTAAAGGTTTAGGAGATATATTTTTTTTTTTTTACCTACAGGTAAGCCTTATAGGTTTACCTGTAGGTAAAAGTTCCAAAAAAGACTATACAACCACTTTAGGTGAATGACATTTGATTATCTCATTACAATGTCATCTGAAAGGGGGTGTGATATATTAGTCAGCAAGTAAACATGTTGTCCCTGATGTTGATGTGTTGAAAGCAGAAAAATGGGCATCGCAGTTTGTTGTGTATGGGGCTGTGTAGCCGCAGACTGGTCAGGGTGCCCATGTTGACCCGTGTCCACAGCCAGGAGCCCACAATGGGCGAGTGTGCATCAGAACTGGATCACGGAGCAATAGAAGGTGGCCTGGTCTGATGAATCATGTACTCTTGCATCATGTGAATGGCCAGATGTGTGTGTGTGTGTGTGTGTGTGTGTGTGTGTCACTTATCTGGGGGAATAGGTGATACCAGGATGTTCTATGGAAAGAAGGCAAGCCATCAAAGACTGTGATGCTTTGGGCAATGTTCTGCTGGGAAACCTTGAATCCTGCCATTCATGTGGATGCTACTTTGACACGTTTCACCTACCTAAACATTGTTGCTGATCAAGTACACCCCTTTGTGGAAATGGTATTTCCTTATGGCAGTGACCGCTTTCTGTGGGCTAATATGCCCTACCACACTGAAAAAAATGGTTCAAGAATAGTTTGAGGTGTTAATGTGGCCTCCAAATTCTCCAGATCTCAGTTCAATTTACACGATTCAATGGATCTGCTACAGACGGTTTGGTGACAGATACTGCAGAGGTCTAGTGGCATCCATGCCTTGTGGGGTCAGGGCTGTTTGGGCAGCACCTACTCCATATTAGGTGGGTGGTCATATAAAGTTATGGCTGATCTGTGTATATAGTACATGCAGCTTAGAGTATTTGTAAAGGGGATTACGTGGAAACTTCACAATTTCCCATTTTATTATGATTTATTCATATGCTATGGCTGAGTAACTGCAATATCCCTAAAAGGGTAATTTTAAATTAACTGCAACATGACAGAACAGCATTCATTAACCACTTCAGCCCCGGAAGATTTGGCTGCTCAATGACCAGGCCACTTTTTGCGATTCAGCTCTGCGTCGCTTTAACTGACAATTGCGCGGTCGTGCGACGTGGTTCCCAAACAATTTTTTTTTCACAAATAGAGCTTTTTTGGTGGTATTTGATCACCTCTGCAGTTTTTTTATTTTTTGCACTATAAACAAGAGCGACAATTTTGAAGAAAAAAACTATCTTTTTTTACTTTTTGCTATAATATCCCAAAAAATAAAATAATCCCCCCTCAGTTTAGGCCGATATGTATTCTGCTACATATTATTGGTAAAAAATAAGCGTATATTGATTGGTTTGCACAAAAGTTATAGCGTCTACAAAATAGCTGATAGATTTATGGAATTTTTATTTTTTACTAGTAAATGGTGGCAATCTGCGATTTTTATCGGGACTGCGGTATTGTGGCGGACACATCAGACATTTGACAATTGACATTCATAGAGCGATCAGTGCTATAAAAAATTAAATGATTACTGTATAAATGTCGCTGGCAGGGAAGGGGTTAACACCTAGGGGTGATCAAGGGGTTAACTGTGTTACCTAGTTGTGTTCTAACTGTGGGGGGGGACTGTCTAGGAGGAGAGATTGATCAGTGTATGAACACACGATCTGTCTCTACTCCCCTGAAAGAACCGGGATTTGTGTGTTTATACACACTGATCCATGTTCTCTCTGTCACGAAGAAATCACAGGTGCCTGGCAGTCATTGCGCCCACCGGCACTCGCATCGGCCCCCAGCGCACGTGTGCCCCTATTGGCAAAAAGAAAAAGCGACGTATGGTAAAGTCGAAATGCCCAGCCGAGCCAACCTGCCGGTTGCCTGGTCGACAAGTGGTTAATTTTACCCCGAAGATTTTTTTCTCTTTTGGCTTGGACATCCACATTTGTTAAGGACATTAAGTCCTGCAGTGTGTAAAGGACAACTGACTTAGAACATTACCAACATTTCAGCTTATCTGCCTATGGGTCTGACCTGTACTTTTCTTTTATAAGGGTTATGCCTGTTGGGATTTCAGTCCTCTTCCTTTGCGTCCATTAATTTAAATGTTATAAGCGAAGGTTGACTGTTGTCTGTCACCGAGTTTGTTAAACATTTGTGTGCCCATGTGGAACAAAAAGCAATTGTCGGTTTAGGCCTCAGAGGTAGCGCTGAGTTATTGTGCCATCACTTATGAATATCTGAATGTTTGTACACTGTCCTGGAGGGGAAGGCCGTGATCTTCGCTGATCTCATTTCTTTTTCAATTTTAAAGTGCTAAAAAGAAGAAGATGGCTGATAAGATTCTACCTCAGAGGGTGAGTGTTGACGAAATGATGGACTACCAATAAAACATGTTTCTGAAGTTGCACACATTGTAATTACTTTGACTTTCTGCACAGATTCGGGAGCTAGTACCTGAATCTCAGGCTTACATGGATTTATTGGCTTTTGAGAGGAAATTGGACCAGACAATTATGAGAAAACGGCTTGATATTCAAGAGGCCTTGAAAAGACCGATCAAGGTACGTTTTTAAGTTCTGTAATTTACTTTTCTGTAAAGCTCAACTGGCAGCTTTTTCCAAACAACACTTTATTTGGGCTTTTATTTCTTTTTTCTCCTTAGCAAAAAAGGAAACTCCGCATTTTCATTTCTAACACATTTAACCCGGCAAAGTCTGATATGGAGGACGGCGAGGGAACAGTGGCTTCTTGGGAGCTGCGTGTAGAAGGTCGCCTTCTGGAGGATGTGAGTAACAAACCTGTATATTCTATATTCGAAACCACATGTGAGGTATTACCACGTGCGTTCGAGCGCAAGCAACAATGTATAATTTTTAAGTTACGTTTACCTAATATATACAAACACAGACAACCCTAAACCTATTATGCTGTGACATGGGTCCCCTGTCCTCTCTGCTCTGATTAATTCCAGGCACTGCATATTGTTTTTGGCACATATCAGTGGCGTCGCCTTCCTTTTATGATATTCCTCTGCAGTTAAAGTAAACATTTCCTAAGATGAATATTCAAGCTGCTACAGCTGACCTTCTGAAAGCAAGTCGCCTGGCCCTTAGGCTCGGGCACTGACTTTATTGGGCTAGATTCATGTAGCTGCGCCCCTTCTTACGGCGGCGCAGCGTATCATATTTACGCTGCGCCGCCGTAAGTTTGAGAGGCAAGTGCTGTATTCACAAAGCACTTGCCTCCTAACTTACGGCGGCGTAGCGTAAATGGGGCCAGCGTAAGCGCGCCGAAATTCAAATGATGATGAGAGGGGCGTGTTTTATTTAAATTATGGTGACCCCGCATATTTTAGGTTTTTTACGAACGGCGCATGCGCCGTTCGTGAAAGAATCCCAGTGCGCATGCTCGAAATTCCGCCGCAAATCGTCATTGCTATCGACGTGAACGCAAATTACGTCCAGCCCTATTCGCAAACGACGTAAAAAATTCAAATTTCGAAGCGGGAACGACGTCCATACTTAACATTGGCTGCGCCACCTAATAGCAGGAGCAACCTTGTGTCGAAAAAGCCTAACGTAAACAGCGTAAATAAATTGCGCCGGGTGTACGTACGTTTGTGAATCGGCGTATCTAGGTCATCAGAACCTCCAAGCATTAGCAGACACCCTAACCACTTAAAGACCCGCCTATTGTAAATGTACGTCCTCTTTTTAAACATGGATATCTCAGTAACGGCAGCAGCTGCTGCCACAACTGAGATATCCATGTTTTCAGCGGGCGGCCGTGTAAACGATAACGGCGGTCTCCGCGGCGGATTCGCCGCGAGATCGCCGTTATCGGTGGCGGGAGAGGGCCCCCCCTCCCGCCGCTTTTCCGCGCCCTCCGCCGCTTACCGGAGCCGTCGGTAGCGGCGGAGGAGATCCGATGCTGCCGCCTGGAGAGTGAGGACTTGAGTGAGGGCAAGATGGCCCCCACCCGTCCTCATAGCTCTGCTGGGCGGAAGTGACGTCAAAACGTCAGTCCCGCCCAGCCTCTTAAAGAGACAATTTTTTTTTTGTCATTTTTTTAAATGACAAATTTTCCTTTTTTTTATTTTTTTTTGCATTTAAGCCTAAATATGAGATCTGAGGTCTTTTTTGACCCCAGATCTCATATTTAAGAGGACCTGTCATGCTTTTTTCTATTACAAGGGATGTTTACATTCCTTGTAATAGGAATAAAAGTGATCATTTTTTTTTTTTTTTTTATATATTTTAGTGTAAAAAATAATAAAATAAATTTAAATAAGAAAACAAACGAGCTCGCGCGCAGAAGCGAACGCATACGCGAGTAGCGCCGCCATATGAAAACGGTGTTCAAATCGCACAAGTGAGGTATCGCCGCGATCGTTAGAGCGAGAGCAATAATTATAGCCCTAGAGCTACTCTGTAGCTCAAAAAATGCAACTTATAGAATTTTTTAAACGTCGCCTATCTAGATTTTTAAGGGTAAAAGTTTGACGCCATGCCACGAGCGGGCGCAATTTTAAAGCGTGACATGTTGGGTATCATTTTACTCGGCGTAACATTATCTTTCACAATATATAAAAAAATTGGGCCAAATTTATTGTCTTATTTTTTAATTCAAAAAAGTGAATTTTTTCCAAAAAAAGTGCGCTTGTAAGACTGCTGCGCAAATACGGTGTGACAAAAAGTATTGCGATGACCGCCATTTTATTCTCTAGGGTGTTAGAAAAAAAAAATATATAATGTTTGGGGGTTTTAAGTAATTTTCTAGCAGAAAAAACTGTTTTAGTCTTGCAAACACCAAATCTGAAAAACACCTAAGGTCTTTAAGTGGCTAGGGAATAAAATGGCGGTCATTGCACCTTTTTCTTTTTTTCTCACACAGTATTTGCGCAATAAATTTTCAAATGCCTTTTTTGGGGTAAAAAAACGTTTTCGTGAATTAAAAAGTAACAAAACAGTAAAGTTAGCCCAATTTTTTTGTATAATGTGAAAGATAATGTTGCGCCGAGTAAATACCTAACATGTCACGCTTTAAAATTGCGCACACTGATGGAATGGCGCCAAACTTCGGTACTTAAAAATCTCCATAGGCGGCGCTTTAAATTTTTTTACAGGTTACTATTTTCAAGTTAGACAAGGTCTAGTGATATACCTCAGATGTGGGGGTTTGAACGGCGTTTACATATGTGGGCGGGACTTGCATGCGTGTTCGCTTCTGAGCAAGAGCTACCGGGGACATGGGCGTTAAAATATATATATTTTTTTTTTACATCATTTTTTTATTTATTTTTTTAGCACTTGTAAACATCCCTTGTAATAGGAATCGCTGTGACAGGTCCTCTTTATGGAGAGATGCGGGGTCAATAAGACCCCACATCTCTCCTCCAGGCTTACAAGCATGAGATCGTGAAAAAAATTCACCGGTCTCATGCCGACAGGCGCGATTGCGGCTTTGTTTATTTTCGGGTAACCGGGCGTGACGTCATAACGTCGCGCCCGGGCCTCCGACGGTCATAGAGATGACTGGTGACCATCTGGTCACCAGTCATCTCTATGCTTCCCAGCCAGCGCTGGCCGATACGTTCTCCGGACCCCCGATGGCACAGGAGAGCCCGGAGAAGCGGCGGGAGGGGGGGGGGACATCCCCTCCCGCTGCCTATAAGAACGATCAAGCGGTGGATCGTTCTTATCGTGCAGAGAATCGGCGGCTGAAGACGGTGATATCTGAATGATGCCTGTAGCTGCAGGCGGCATTCAGATATCACCGCACAAAGTCGAGGACGTCAATGGACGTCCTCGGTTAAGTACTGAAGTTTGGCGCCATTCCATGAGTGTGTGCAATTTTAAAGCGCGATATGTTGGGTATCTATTTACTCTACGTAACTTCATCCTTCACATTCAAAAAAATTGGGCTAACTTTACTATTTATTTATTTTTATTTTTTTCATGAAACCGTTTTTTCCCCAAAAAAAGGTGTTTGAAAAATTATTGCGCAAATACTGTGCGAGATAAAAAGTTGCAATGACCGCCGTTTTCTTCCCTAGGGTGTCTGCTAAAAAAAAAAATATTTGGGGGTTCTGAGTAATTTTCCTATTTACAGAGGTGTCCCCTTTGCTGATATATGTACTTCTCCAACCTGAAAGTCACCCATGCACTGCACCCACTCCCTATGGGAGGGAGAGTCGGTGGATTTCCAATGCCGTAGTATAACTCTCCTGGCTTGAAAAAAGGCTCTCGCCACCACTAGTAAGAACCG
Organism: Rana temporaria; assembly: GCF_905171775.1. Taxonomy (NCBI): domain Eukaryota; kingdom Metazoa; phylum Chordata; class Amphibia; order Anura; family Ranidae; genus Rana; species Rana temporaria. The sequence goes on from NC_053490.1 coordinate 64,182,871, forward strand.
GTAATTGGAAATCATTTAATATGCCCAAAAAGTAGGGTTTAGGGTCAAGTGGGACAGAAGTCTGAAACGCAGCATTCAGTGTGTTCATTAGCCCTACCCAATGTCGATGCAATTTGGTACATCGCAAGATTAAATGGATCAGGTCACCGTGGTCCCTGGAGCACCTACTACACATATGGCTGTCTAGTATGCCCATTGTGCCTGGCTGGGGTAAAATGAACTGTCAGGAGTATGTATAACTCCACACACCTTTTGTGTCACTTTAAGGGAGCATTGGGGTACTGCTTGGCGGGATTCCTCTCACTGATCCTCCACAAATAAAACAAGGTCCTCCTGCACCCAAGGGAAATTATTTTAAGAATTCTGTAGCATGGCAGCGAGAAATAAAACCCCTGGTAGAGGTTGTAGTAGCCGTCGCGTTGAACACTGGAATTGAGGGTTGACGTTGCAACACTAACAAGCCCTGGGCCACTACAGCATGTTTACGTTGAATATAATAGAAGTGCATGGACATTGGTAAATGTAGCATGGAATTCCTCAGAGGTACAGAGGGAACCATCATTAAAAACACACTGGCTTCATTACGTGGCCCAATGAAGTATATTGGGAAAGTAAAGTCATATTTGGCATACTTTTCCATTATATTTGGGTTGGAGAATGCAGGAGAATCACAAAGGAGAGCTCACTTGTAGCAGAGCACCCGGCAAATGACCAAGGTGTCTCACTTGGGAGCCACACTGATCCTCTGAACATGGGATTCTCACCGTAAGCTTTAAGTTGTTGTATTCATAACTACAACCATGCAATTTCATTGGATGTTTAGAATTGAATTTTGTTATACTAGTTTTGAATGAAGGCTCACTGATAGTTCTGTTATCTACTTACATTTCTTGGGTGCTCAGGCCAAGTCTGCATGCTCCTGGACTTGACGGATATAAAAGTTCTCAGCCCACCTCTCAGAAACGACTTCTAGGCCCGGGCTTTACAGCAGAACTGCCTCTTCTCGGGTCCCCCACTGGTTCCGTCTAATGGCAGGACAACATGCAGGCTCAACTCTACTGAAAATCCCTGTCCATGGATCAGGCAAAGTGGACCATGCATTTAGTTTATTTAGGCCAGCTGCTTGTAAAGTGACTGAAGCGGGCACAATTTTCTGTGTTGGGCACAATAAAACACTGCATGCAGCAGAAAGGTAGTGCATGTGTTTGGCCTTTTAACAAGTCCACCTTCAAGGTGGATATCTAGCACAGCCAAGTTGTCATTGTATCCATGATTTTTTGATACAGAGCTGTGTGACTCAAATCCCCTGACTAGCAAAGAACATTTTTACTGTGGACACACAGAGATGGCTTGGGAGCAAGCCTGCATGAGTGCCCCCCATACCAAGCGGCTTGCTACGGGGGCACTCTGTGAGGGGAAGAGCTTTCTTTTTTTTATTTTATTTTTGCCACTTTAAGGCAGACGATCAGAATCCTCTATCTTCCTGGGCAAACCTTGTTCTTGGTCTAGATAAGTCATTCTGCAGTTCTGCTGTCAAGCCCAGGCCTAGAAGATGTTTCTGGGAGGTGGGCTGAGAACTTTTAGATAATCAGTCAAGCTCAGAAGCATGCAGACTTGGCCTGAGCATCTAACAAATGTATGTAGATATTTGGACTATCGATGAGCCTTCATTCAAATCTCATCTAGCAAAATTGTATTCTTATCTTCTAAGTAAGACCCCTTTCACACGAACATCTCTGGCCGTTGGTGCTAAAGCGCCGCTTATATTAGCGGTGTTTTTTGGCCAATAGCGGGGGGTTTTAACTAGGGTTGTCCCGATACCGATACTAGTATCGGTATCGGGACCGATACTGAGCATTTGCGAGAGTACTTGTACTCGCGCAAATGCTCCCGATGCTTCTGCCGATACTATTTTTTTTTTTCCTCAAGTGACGAGAGGGGGCGGAGAGCGGGTGCAGAGAGGGGGTGGAGAGCAGGGGGCTGAGAATGGGTGGGGAGACAGCGGAGATCATTGGAATTGCTTAGAACGGCGGAGAGCGGGACTGAGAAGGGGCGGAGACCTAGCGGCGAAGATCGTGCTAAGTGCCGAGCTGAGAGTGGGCGGAACGGGGCGGAGAGCAGGTGGAGATCAGACGAGCAGGAAGGACATCGTAGCAGGCAGGCAAGTAAAAGATTCTGTGAAGTGACTATAGCTATTTAGACGTAACGCAGCAATGTGCTTCTGTCCAGCCGGATTCTCGGCACCCGCCCGCACTCCCGCAGCATCGCTCCCTGCCGTTTGTCACACTAGAGCTGGGGATGGAAAGCTTTTCCTAGGCGGCTCCTCCCCGGCTCTGACATGTCTCACAGGTCATGAGGAGGAGCCTGAGAGGAGGGGCAGCTCTCTCACTGAATTGAGACGCGCTGTATCTGAGGTCTGTGTTCGGAGGGGTGAGTTTTAAAGTGTGCTAAGTGTGCCAAATCTGCCCAGGAAAAGCTTTCCATCACCAGCTCTAGTGTGACAAACGTCAGGGAGCGATGCTGCGGGAGTGCAGGCGGGTGCCGAGAACCCGGCTGGACAGAAGAACATTGCTGTGTTGCATCTAAATACAGAAGCCTGGCTTCCGCCCACCCTCTCCAGCCACAGGGTGTCTGTGCTGGGAGAGGGAAGACATTCCTGTATCCACCACCCACCTGCACTCACCTGCATGCTGTACCCAACTGCACCAACCTACACCCACTGCCCACCTGCACCCTGCCCTCTGTACTCCCCTGCACCCACTTGCACTCTGCACCCACCACCGATCTGCACTCTGCACCCACCTGCACGCTGTACCCAACTGCACCAACCTACACCCACTGCCCACCTGCACCCTGCCCTCTGTACTCCCCTGCACCCACTTGCACTCTGCACTAGGGTTGTCCAGATACCGATACCAGTATCGGTATCGGGACCGATACCGAGTATTTGCGGAAGTACTCGTACTCGCGCAAATACCCCCGATACCTAAATAGAATACTTCCCCCCCCCCCCCCCCGCTGCCGCCGCATCGCGCCGCCGCATCGAGGGACATGGCTAGAGGGACATTGCTGCATATGTGAGGGACATGGCTAGAGGGACATTGCTGCATATGTGAGGGACATGGCTAGAGGGACATTGCTGCATATGTGAGGGACATGGCTGCATATGTGAGGGACATGGCTAGAGGGACATTGCTGCATATGTGAGGGACATGGCTAGAGGGACATTGCTGCATATGTGAGGGACATGGCTAGAGGGACATGGCTGCATATGTGAGGGACATGGCTAGAGGGACATGGCTGCATATGTGGGGGACATGGCTGCATATGGGGGGGGACATGGCTGCATTTGGGGACACATTTAAAAAAAGTATCGGTATTCGGTATCGGCGACTACTTGAAAAAAAGTATCGGTACTTGTACTCGGTCCTAAAAAAGTGGTATCGGGACAACCCTACTCTGCACCCACCACCGATCTGCACTCTGCACTCACCTGCATGCTGTACCCAACTGCACCAACCTACACCCACTGCCCACCTGCACCCTGCCCTCTGTACTCCCCTGCACCTACTTGCACTCTGCACCCACCACCGATCTGCACTCTGCACCCACCTGCACGCTGTACCCAACTGCACCAACCTACACCCACTGCCCACCTGCACCCTGCCCTCTGTACTCCCCTGCACCCACTTGCACTCTGCACCCACCACCGATCTGCACGCTGTACCCAACTGCACCAACCTACACCCACTGCCCACCTGCACCCATCTGCACTCTGCACCCACCACCGATCTGCACCCACCTGCACGCTGTACCCGACTGCACCCACCTACAAGCTGCACCCACTGCCCACCTGCACCCTGCCCTCTGTACTTTCCTGCACCCACCACCCACCTGCACGCTGTACCCACCTGCACCCACTGCCCACCTGCACCCTGCCCTCTGTACTCCCCTGCACCCACCACTTACCTGCACTCTGCACCCACCTGCACTCTGCACCCACCTTCACTCTGTACCACCCTGCACCCACCTGCACCCTGTCCCCACCTGCACACTGCACCCACCTGTACTCTGGACCCACTTGCACCCTGCCCTATATACTCCCCTTCACTCTCTGCCACCTATCAGTGCCAGCTAACCTTTTAGTGCCCATCAGCACCAGCCACTAGTCGGTGCCCAAAAGTGCCACCTATCAGTACCAGCCACCTATCAGTCCCCATCTGTCACATGACATTGAAAAAAAAGTATCGGTATTCGGTATCGGCGAGTACTTGAAAAAAAGTATCGGTACTTGTACTTGGTCCTAAAAAAGTGGTATCGGGACAACCCTAGTTTTAACTCAAAAGTGTTAAACTCCCGTTTTTTGCAGCTCTTTCAACGTGCTTTTAAGGCAATTTGGAAGCGCTGACCATTCATTGCAATGGGCAGTGCGTTTTGAGAGCCGTGTATACAGCGCTCCTAACCGGCATCTAAGATGCTGTTTGTTGGACTTGTGGTTGCGTCCCGCAAGTGCACCGCCTCAGTGTGGAAAAACACACTGCAGTGAATGAGAGGCATTTTTCAGGCGCTTGGAGGCTATTTCTAGCACTAAAGCATCTGGGGCGGTTTTCAATGTGAAAGGGGTCTAAACATCCAATGAAACTGCATAGTTGTAGTTATGAAGTACAATAACCTAAAGCCTACTTCTGATAATCTCATATCTCATGCTCGGAGGACCAGTGTAGCTCCTAAGTTACAGAGTCCAGCTATTGCTCAGGGAAGAAAAAGAAGCCTTCTTAAACAGGATAAAATCTGCTCACTATTGCCATTTTGTCAAATTAGTTCTGCTACCTGTTGCTGTAAAGACACACCCTGTATTTCCATCTAGCAACCGGCTGGAAGCCTTTCCAGTTAATTGCTGTGCGAGTAGTGACACTTTTAGCTGCTCCTTTCTTCTGGCATGTATGTCCATAAGAGACCACAATGGTCTTGTATACCTGCTGGGGACTCTACATAGGACACGGAATCTGAATTGTGAAGTATAGCCGCATTGGGGCCAACACAGTTTTGGCACTTAAAATACTGACTGCATGAAAAGATATGCAATATCAGGTTTCTGAACTACTATTTTTTTGTTTTACAGGCAACTTTATCCAAATATGATGTTTCCAAACAGAAGAGAAAATTCTCATCATTTTTTAAGTCTTTGGTCATTGAGTTAGACAAGGATCTGTATGGGCCAGATAATCATTTGGTGGAGGTAGGTCTGATGTAAAGCACATCTTTCTGGAGCTCCACTTATGAATTCTTCTTTGCATCCCCCCCCCTTTTTTTTTTCCATTTCATGTGGGTTTTTTTATTTTTTTTATTTCATGTGCACACACCACTATCTAATGCCAATACGTTGTGCAGAGGTCATTCCTTTTTTTGCCAGCGATTTAGAAATGGATATAATACATGAACTATCATAATACTTTCTTTGGCTCATCTCCTATACGTTTCAGCTAGAATTTGTTTTCTTGCGTCCCTGTGATTCAAATGAAAATTGTTGGCCACTAGAGGGCAGTGGTTTTTTTGTGTTTTTTTTTCAGTATGTATTTATCCCAGCAGGGCGGCCTGTAAGTCGGGTAAAAGTATAGATGAACACAACGGCAGAAGGGCACAACGCTTCAGACAGGGCAGCACCTGTCTACATCACATAAATCACTTGTAGAAATTGGTGAAATTGAAAGTAAAATAGTTCACGATGACCCAAAGTACTTGTCTATCAAGATACCACAGAGCCCTTAAAGTCACTAATAGCGCCCAAAGTATTTCTGTTATTTCATAAGGCATATACAGTCATAATGGCAAAGAAAATCCTTCATTACACTACACTTCAGACTTGACAAAGGATCAGATTGTGATCTGAAACATTATCATTATACTTAAGTGATGGAGTGATTTTTCTGCTTTTAGAACATCTGCACTCAAAGTGCTTTTTTTTTTTTTTTTTTTTTCCGTGACCATTGTTGAAGGAGCCTTGTGTCAGCTGTGATTTTTGTGATTGCCTTTAAATACTGTTATTTTATATTGTCCTGGAATATAACCTGAAATGTACAGTGCCTTGAAAAAGTATTCATACCGCTTGAAATTTTACACATTTTGTCATGTTACAGCCAAAAATGTAAATGTATTTTATTGGGATTTTATGCGATAGACCAACACAAAGTGGCACATAATTGTAACGTGGAAGCAAAATGAGAAAATGGTTTCCATTTTTTTTTTTTTTTTTTTTACAAATATGTGAAGTGTGGCGTGCATTTGTAATCAGCCCCCTTAATACTTTGCAATTACAGCTGCAAGTCTTTTTGGGGATGTCTCTACCAGCTTTCCACATCTAGAGAGTGACATTTTTGTCCATTCTTCTTTGCAAAATAGCTCAAGCTCTGCCAGATTAGATGGAGAGTGTCTGTGAACTGCAATTTTCAAATCTTTCCACAGATTCTCAGTTAGATTTAGGTCTGGACTTTGACTGGGCCATTCTAACACACGAATATGCTTTGATCTAAACCATTCCATGGTAGCTCTGGCTGGATGTTTAGGATTGTTGTCTTGCTGGAAGGTGAACCTCTGCCCCAGTCTCAAGTTTTTTGCAGACTAACAGGTTTTCTTCTAATATTGCCCTGTATTTGGCTCCATCCATCTTCCCATCAACTCTGACCAACTTCCCTGTCCCTGCTGAAGAAAGTATTGCCACAACATGATGCTGCCACCACCATGTTTCACGGGGGTGCGGTGTTCAGGGTGATGTGCAGTGTTCGTTTTCCACCACACAAAGCGTTTTTTGCTTTTAGGCCAAAAAGTAAAATTTTGGTCTCATCTGACCAGAGCACCTTCTTCCACATGTTTGCTGTGTCCCCCACATGGCTTCTGTGCTCCAGAGTTACCATGGGCCTCTTGGCTGCTTCTCTGATGAATGCTCTCCTTGCCCGGCCTGTCAGTTTAGGTGGATGGCCATGTCTGGGTAGGTTTGCAGTTGTGCCATACTCTTTCCATTTTCAGATGATGGATTGAACAGTGCTCTGTGAGATGTTCAAAGCTTGGGATATTTTTTTTATAACCTAACTCTGCTTTAAACTGATCAGGGGGATGGGAGTGTTAATTTTCCACCACACTAAGCGTTTTTTCTTTTAGGCCAAAAAGTAAAATTTTGGTCGCATCTGATCGGAGCACCTTCTTCCACATGTTTGCTGTGTCCCCCACATGGCTTCTCGCAAACTACAAACGTGACTTCTTATGGCTTTCTTTCAACAATGACTTTTTTCTTGCCACTCTTCCATAAAGGACATATTTGTGAAGTGCACAACTAATAGTTGTCCTGTGGACAGATTCTCCCACCTGAGCTGTGAATCTTTGCGGCTCCTCCGGAGTTATCATGGGCCTTTTGGCTGCTTCTCTGATTTAATGTTCTCCTTGCCCGGCCTGTCAGTTTAGGTGGATGGCAATGTCATGGTAGATTAGCAGTTGTGCCATACTCTTTAGGATGTGGATTGAACAGTGCTCTGTGAGATGTTCAAAGCTTGGGATATTTTTTTAGCTTTAGCTAGAGCGTACAGTCCCGGCTCCCGCAGCTGTCACACACAAGGGGGAGCAGCAATCTTTGGAAAGGCTTTGCAAAGATTGCTGCTCCCCCTTGTGTGTGACAGCTGCGGGAGCCGGGACTGTACGCTCTAGCCGCCCCTCTCAACGGGACTGGAGGCCCGCCGGCACACCTCCTGCGTTTCCTGCTCCGTGACCCCCCACTATCACACCTCCGGATTTCCTGAAAGTGCCCACGGTCTTCATTGGCTACTCCTGGCATCATCTATAGCTCACCATCTACCGTTTTAAGGAGTGGATTCCTTTAGAATTCCATCTTTTGTCTGCTATCTTAATGGTTTTGAGTTTGGATACCGTCACTGTCACCTTATAAGCTTATATGACTCATTAAGTATATGCTTATTTGGGTCCACGTTTTCCGGTAAGCCTCCCATCTTCATTTTGGTGGTGGATCTGCTATCAATTTCCAATTCATTTTTCCACACTAGTCACTTTTGCTTGGACTTTTTGGATTTGGAACCTTTAGTGAGACTTATCCCTCACTTATGAATTTATTTATCTACCTTATCACCATTCATGAACTCTGATCACTTGGTGTTACTTTTTATTTTTTATGACCATTCACACTGTTATATTCATATAATTTAATTTACACATATTTTTAGTGCTACACTTTTGTTTTCTATGTTTGTTTGCTTGCAGAACTGATCTGATTCTGTGGTGTTGGCTGCCATTTATATGTTTATTAAGGTAGCGCGGTGATATATGTACTATTGTATATATCGTTGGAACACTAGCCTGTGTTGTGCATTAACTGACAGTGAGAGGAGGAGAGTTACCAGCAGTAACGGTGCTGATAACTCTTCAACATGCATATCCATGCTGGCCTGTAGTCCTAGTGGCTGCACATGGTGACCATGCTGCAGTGATTTTACTGTAAGGTTGTAGTGTTGTCACCCCCCTGGGGAAAGGGTGAGAGCCCTTGAATTTTTTTTTTATTACACTTTGTGCCTTCATGTCCAGTGCCAGTTGTAAGCCTGGCTTGTTTAGGTGTCAGATAGGAGTGAGAGAAATCTACTTAATGTAGGTCACAGACAGGAATGGCAACCTGATTTTAGGATGAGATGTGATCATTCTGACTCATTAATTTTGTATTTGCAGTGGCACAGAACACCAACCACTCAGGAGACAGACGGGTTTCAGGTCAAACGTCCAGGAGACGTCAATGTACGCTGCACTGTGTTGCTGATGCTTGATTATCAGGTATATATGTAATCGTAAACCTACTTCATTCACGTCGTGTGGCTGTTTTTTAAAATGTTTTTACCCTTTCGCTGCCATGTCCATATGTCAACCACCAGGAGTGTGTGTGTGTGTGTGTATATATTATCTCTCTCTCTGACAAGCTGGCTGCCAGATGAAATTGATCCAATGACTAGGCAAGCGCCGGATCACTTCCAAACACCTCTGGTAATGGGTCTTTAAAGAGTCGCCAAAATCATCATATAGGGCACTTTTTGTTAAGGCAAACCTTTTTTTTTATTTATTTTTTTCCTCTCTTCATTTTGGCTAGAGCAAGGGAGGGTTATAATCTGTCAGCCTATTTGGCTGTCCCATAGCCAAATAGGTCACCAAAACTAGTGTCTCCATTGGAAGATCTCCCCTCTTTTCTGGGAACAACCCAAAATTTGGGGTTTTTCATTTACTTTCAATGATGATGGTAAACGAAACAGAGGGTGAATCTCCTTAATGGAGTCAGAGGTAGCAATAAAACCTGCCAGATGTTCCAATTCCTCTCCACTCTATCCAAAGCTATACTTCCATTTAAAAAAAAAAGGTAAAAAATTTGTTGCACCCAACACACAAGCTACACCTGCCCCCTCCCCCCACACACACACACACACACACATTTTAAATTGCAACGCACGCTGGAGTGAACACAATAATTTTAGCACCAGAACTCCCGTGTAGCTCTAAACTCATGATCTGTAGGGTCTTTTAAAGTGTTGCCTATAGAAAATATTGGGTACTGAAATTTGTCACCATTTCACAGACTCATATCATTTTAAGGTTTGACATGTTTGGTATCTATTTACTCAGAGAAGCCTCATATTTTATATTTGACAAAAAATGAGTTATGGGGTTTTGTGTGCCCTTAAATTTAACGTTTGGAACTACCACCATTTTATTCTCTAGGGTGTCTTCTTTCAGTAAAATATATTTTGGGGGCTTTATAGAATCTTCAGGGCTAAAATGATTTTATAAACATGTGCAAACAATGCAGAAACGTCTCTGGCAGCGAAAGGTTTAAATGAGGATAGGTGGAGAATTGGCGGCGCTTTTGCCTGTCAAACTGAAACAAGTTTTCACTTGTGGATTAATGGAATAAGAAATCTGGTTTTGCTTCGGTCTTCACTTGCAGTGTATTTTGTAACCTACCCATAAAAGACAAATGTCTGGGTGCATTCTCATTGTCTGGTATCCTATTATTAACATCAGACTCATGTCAACCTTTTCCTTTTCCCAGCCACCTCAGTTTAAGCTTGATCCCCGGTTGGCTCGTCTTCTTGGAATCCACACACAGACTCGTCCAGTCATCATTCAAGCTCTATGGCAGTACATTAAAACACACAAACTTCAGGACCCTCATGAGCGGGAGTTCATAGTCTGTGACAAATACCTCCAGCAGGTAAATCTGATTCCTTCACACCGTCTCCTACTGACTGGTCAAGTTTTTGTGTTTCACTCTCTTATTCCTTTGGTTTGTCACCTTAGATTTTTGAATCTCAGAGGATGAAGTTTTCCGAGCTTCCTCAAAGACTACATGCCCTTCTCATGCCTCCAGAGCCCATCATAATTAATCATGTCATTAGGTAAAGAGACTCTTGTAGTGATATGATCTTTTTGTCTTGGTGTGCCAGTGTTTGCTATATTTATTGCTTTTTGTATCAACAGTGTGGATCCTAATGACCAGAAAAAGACAGCATGTTATGATATTGATGTTGAAGTGGATGACACCCTCAAGACTCAGATGAACTCTTTCCTGCTTTCCACTTCCAGTCAACAAGAGATTGCAGCTCTAGATAATAAGGTAAACAAAATGGGACAGTTTATCAGAGGCGCATTGCCGGCGGTATAGCCGCGGTGTCCCATTGATTTCAATGGGTGGGAGCGATGGGGGAGAGTGGTATACACACTGCTCCAAAGATGCAGATAGCAGGACTTTTTTTACCGTTCTGCTAGCGCACCGCTCCAGCGTGAAAGCCCTCGGGGGTTTCACACTGGAGACAGCAGCAGCTGTTTAGGGCCGGTTTGCAGGTGCTATTTTTAGCGCATTAGCGCCTGCAAAACGACACCATGTGAAAGGGGTCTTGGGTGGATGCAACATTGCTCTGATGCTACATCTGTCCCCTGCCAGCTCTAAGATTGATAACCGATCGATGAAACGCCACTGATCGTATGGTTCTCAGAGCTCCCTGATCAGAGAGCTGGTGACCCCCTCCCCCCCCACAATCACCGGAGCACTGGGCTATGGAGGGGGCTGGAGCAGCTGGCTCAGCTCTCAGCGAGTCGCTGAGAGACTGAGCCGGGTCCAGGCATGTGGGTGTATCCCGACCATATGGTCGCAGTCTTTTCCGAGCCTAAACCGGCTCGGACTACAGCATGCTTTAGACCGCTGTCTGCTGAGAACGATCTGCACTCCTGAGATCCACAGAAGTAATACAGCTAAACGAGCTTCGGCTGTACGTCTCCTTTAAAGCGTCGCTTCACTCTCCCAATCAACATTGATTATTTTTTATCCTCGTTCTGCTGGCATTGGTAAATAGGAAAGTATATTCTATTTACTTGTGTTTAAAACTTTTTTTTTTTTTTTACGGTATTTATTTCCTGGTTTCTTGCATAGGCAAATTGTGTCATACATCCCAGGAATCTTCAGATGGGGTTTTCTCACCTAAGCACACTCTCCTGCATGCTTAAGCTAAGGGCAGATGATTCCAGGAAGTAAATGCTTCATGAATCATTTGCCTTGCTCAAGGCCAGAAATGCTTGAGGGTTTCCTCTCAACGTGATATCTCAAGAAAAATACTGAAGGCTCAGGACAGAGATACTGTACTATCTAATGTCAATAATGGGGAGAAGGTCTATAGACCTTTTTCGGTTATGCCCCTTCGACAGAACGGATGCCTTCTGTCAAACATACTGGCCGAATGCTGCAGTACACACGGGCCAAATGTGTACGGGGCTTTAGTCAAACAGTTTTTTTTTTTTGTTTTTTTTTTTTTTCCTTATACAGTAGCTCTAAATTAGCTTTTTGTTCTGTTTGACAATCTTTCGGTTCATTTTAAATAGACTGATGTTTTATATATTTTTTTTTTTTTTTAAGGATTCTAACCTATTTCTAAATTAAAAAGTTCCCTTTTCTAGCCACGTTAACATGAAATATTGAATACATATTTATATTTCTAGCCAACGCACAGGGCTCTGCTTTTGCCGAGCAGAAAATAAATACATTTTGTGAATAGGATCAATTGGGTAAATGAGCTCTGATATGATGCTATAAGGTAGAAGAAGCCTAATACTGAGAAAATCCTTCACTCCCACTGCTGAATTCTCATCCTAATGCTGCGTTGCGGTTTGTAATGATGATCCAAAGTTTTTGGTCACTGACCCAGAACAAGTGTGCAGATCAGGGAATTCTGACTTTCCTGTGCCTTGACTAGCTGTATGCTTGTTTTCCAGAAATAATGAGGTACTAAAAACCTTAGTGATTGTAAAGGCTCATTAAAAATAAATGACAAACATGTTATATTTGCCTCCTCTATGCAGTTGGTTTTGCACAGAGCAGCCTGGATCCTCCTCTTCTCGGGTCCCTCTTTGCTGCTCCTGGCACCCCCTCCTATCGAGTGCCCCCTCAGCCACCAGCTTCCTATGGGGGCACTTGAGCTGAGTAACAGCTCTATGTATCCATTCAGACACGGAGCCCTGGCTCTGCCACCTCTCTTCCCTGATTGGCTAACTTGGACAGCCAATAAGGAGGAGTGTCCTGCACTGTTCAACAGGCACTAATGTTTGACCATGCTTCCCTGTGAACCCGTCAGTCTATGGTGTGGCTGGTGCTTATCTGGACCAGCACTGTACTGGAAGGGCAGGGAATGCATTTCCATTATATAAAAAGGGTGTTTTGAGGCATTTCCATTGGAAAATGAGAACAAAATCGACACGCAGTGGTCCAGGGCAATCAAGAGTAAAGGTGTGAGGCTTCAGTTCAGCTTAAGGATATGTAATTGGTAGATATAAGGAAGCGCTGAACCTGCTCTCTCATGGAATATTTACCATGTGCACCCTGGAGGCTTTATTAGTGTATGAAGCCGTTTTCTCAGCCCGACTAATTGATTGTTCTGTTCAGGTTTATAAAACATGTGTGTGCATTCTTCTGAAAATTATGCATTTTGTAAACAGCATTTTCCAGTCGCTCATTTCATGCTCTTTAGTATCCTGCTCCCAGGTGGACTTTTATGTTGACTAACCAACATCTTACCGAGTTTGTTTGCTTTTTGTCTTCTGTGTTGAGAAGACATTTAAGCTCCCAGAAGAAGCATGGTATTGCTTCACGTTAACTTGTGTGCCTGCCCTGCCTTTTTTACATCTGTGTAATGGAAATAAGTGATTTGTTTTCATTTGTAACATCAGCAGTGAGTTCAATGATGATTTGCACTATTGGATAAGCTGCCCTAGTGGCTTAGTAAAGTCAAACGGCTGTGTTATCTGCTCAGTCTTTGGTTCCTTGGAGCTTTATGCAAATAGCCATCAATATGCAGTCTTGGTTCTTGACATATGTTCTCTTGTTTAGATTCATGAGACGATTGAAACAATTAATCAGCTCAAGATTCAGAGGGAGTTCATGTTGAGCTTCGCCCGTGACCCTCAAGGTTTTATTAATGACTGGCTACAGTCTCAGTGCCGTGACCTCAAGGTGAGTGATACTGAAGTCGCTTGTTTGCATGGCGTGCCGTGTGTTTTTCTTTTTTATTCAGTCTTCTAAACCCTAACGATCTGCTTCGTCCTCAGACTATGACGGATGTTGTTGGAAATCCAGAAGAGGAGCGCAGAGCAGAATTCTATTTCCAGCCCTGGGCTCAGGAAGCTGTCTGTCGATACTTCTACTCCAAGGTACACACTTGTTTTACTTGCATGCAGAAGGTATTCCATGCCGGTTTGTGCATATCATTTAAGGCTTGCCTTTGTCGTGGTTTATATAGGTGCAGCAAAGACGCCAGGAATTGGAACAAGCCCTGGGGATCAGAAATACATAAAGGGACGCTGGCACATGGGAAGCTGCCTATTGGATGTATGGAACTGAGCGCTTCTCTTGGCCACAATTTTCAACATCTTTTTTGAGGCTTTAGGATGCTGCTATCAAGTATATCAGAACTCTGAGGCCTCTGCCACCAAATGACTGACAAGTGGAATAAGGACACACTAATATTTATACTGGTACCAGATGAAAACTTGAGAAAGCCACCAGATGTTTTGAGGGTTAAACTATTAAAGTTGACGGATCAATTACTTTCGGTTTCCTTGCCACCTTAAGTGTTTTTTTTTTATTTTGTATTTCTCTTAGGCCTCATTCACACTGACATTGCCAAACTGCGCTTAGAGGACATTTTCAAATGCATTTAATGATTTTAGTGTGCTATTCACACCGATCTTGCCTGCATTTAGGTGTGGGCAGTTTAGCTGTGATTAAAAAAAGTCATCGTGTGTGTCAAGGATCCAATTAGACACTTAAATGTGAATCAATTCATGTAAAGGTGGCTAAAGCAGTAGCATTTAAATGCAGGAAAAACGGATCTGGAGGGAATAAAACATATTTTTTTTTTTTTTTTTTTGTATTTCCTGGATTATTTCTTCTGTGTGTAGAAAAGCTAAACATGAGTGCCCTAGGACCTCATTCACACTGGCAATGTCAGACTTTCAGAGGACATTTCTAAATGCCTAGAAACTTGTGCATTTTTCAAGGATGTCATTCACATTGTGTGTTTTACCTGCCGTTGGTTTCAGTCAGTCTAGCTGTGTTTAGAAAAAATAGAATTCTGTGCATCCAGGATCTGATTATAAACTAAACACGAGCAAACTTTTCTGCTTAAAGAGGAACTACACTCAGAACCACAAACCAAAAGTGCTATTGAATTCATTTTTAATATTAAGACCCCTTTCACACTGAACCACTCATAGTGTCAGCGTTAAAACTCCGCTAATTTTACCGCCGACGCTATGGGCGGATTTGCGGCGCATTTTTGGCTGCTGTCGGGGTGGTTTTTCCCCCACTAGCAGCTGAGAAAGGGTTAAAACCGCCCGCAGTGCACTGCTGATTCAACGCATTGCCAGCGACATAGCCGCACTGTCCCAGCAGCTGTGAAAGAGCGGTAAACACACCGCTCCAAAGATGCGGCTAGCAGGACTTATTTTACAGTCCTGCTAGCGCAAGGCTCCAGTGTGACAGCTGTTGGGGCGGATTGCAGGCTATAGCATCTGCAATACGCTCCAGTGCGAAAGGGGTCTAAAGGCAAACTCCCCCCATCCATCCATGTCTCTATGCTTTATTTTGCAGAGAAATCATTTAGTATAACTCCCCTGTGGCCAGAAGGGCAGATGATTCATGTAACATTTACTTTCTGTAATCTATTTACCCTTCATTCGGTCATGCAGACAGGAGGTTGAACTTAGTTAAGAACCCCCCCCCCCCCTTCCTCCTGAAGATTCCCAGGATGTATGACATAATTTGCCTAGGCAAGAAACTAGGAAGCAACTGAGGAAATGTGAAAAAAAGTTTAGAACAAGTACCCAGGATGTACTGTCTTATCTATTTACTGATGCTAGCAGCATAAGGATTTAAAATGGTCAATGTTGGTTAAGAGACTGAAGTTCCACTTTAAGGCTCAGTTCACACTGGTGTGATGCGAGAACCCGTGCGAATCCATCATGGGTTCCCGCATTGCACCCGGCTCGCAGTCAGTTATCAATGCCCTGTGCGAACCGCTGTGGGTGTCAATACAAAGTAAATGTCCCCCCCAGATTGGTTCACATATGGCAGTGCGAACTGTCAGTTCGGACATGAATCGGATCGCATGCCATCCGATTCTGTTGCGGACCAAAAAAAAGGTTCCTGCATAACTGGTCCGAATACGATGTGGATTCAGCCATACAATCGGGCTAAATTCGCATTGCACAGACATCGCATTTTGATTGCATGCCATCTCGGACAGCGCACCAGTGTGATCCCGAGCCTAAGGCCTCGTTCAGTTAGCTTTTGTAAACGCAGGAGATATTTTCGGGAAGTAATAAATATTTATGCCTCCCAGATCACCTTTTCCCGGTTTTATATAATCCTGCTTTACAACAGGTTTATATGGGTTCAGTGTGTTTAATCGGATTCTGGAGGCACAAAAACCTATTTTCTCGACATGCAGCTGAACTGATTGCACATGTGTGAATGGCACCATTGCAAAATAAATTGATGCTTTTATAGGTGTTTAGAAATGTCCTCCCAATGCAGATTTGACAGTACCAGTGTGAATGAGGCCTTAATGAGGAACATCTAAACGCAGGAAAAAGTGATCTGCGAAGCAAACATTTTCTATACTTCTCAGATCACATTTCCTGCATTTTTAAAATCTTTAAACACAGAAGTGTCAGTGTGAATGAGGCTTTAATGCTTAACTTGCAAGTGCGAGGTGTTCGGCCACCCTTCCGTCACCTACACTTAGTGTGTGTGCTCCAAATTGATTGGCCTATTTAAAATAGTTTTTCATGTCTATGTAGGTTTACTGTAATCTTTTAGATTGCATGGATCACACATTAGAGGTGGTCAGTGCATTTTCAAATAATAAAATTGCAGCCTGTCGTTTCGCTAGTGACACTCTGGGCTTGACTTGGGTAGGAGGAGCAATTGCTTGCTAAATTCCGACACCCATCCAATCAGACTTCATCAGTTTTGTTGAAATGATTTCTGATTGGTCACTGTGCACTCAAAGGCTACATACAAACTATTTAGGGGCTGTGCATGTCGGTTCTAAATCTCTGAAGACCAATTTTTGAAGCAGGTTGTGACGTTGCTGATATTTCTCACCTGTAATACTATATATGCAGTTTACTGATTGCAGTCTGTGTTTTTTTGAGCTGACGTTCTGTTTCATGCCTTGGCATGTTGCGTGGATTGACCAGAGGCCTTTGGCTATTCGTTTCCCAGAGTCCATTGCACTCCTGCATGGATTTATTCGTGTTGTTGCTTCTTTCAGTTACTGTTATGATTGACAGCTCAGCTCTTTCACTTTGCATCAAAAAATGGTCTTCATTTAAAGCCAGCCTTTCACACCAGCTGCCTGCTGCCCAGATTAGCTAAAGATAAAACTATCAACAAAGATTTCCGAAGAATCGTAATACAAAAAAAATACTTTCCTGGATGTCTTCTGGAAGGTGCGGCTGACATCACTGGCCCTCCCTGCTGCCTCCTGTCAACATGGAATCCTGCGAAGGTGCATTTATTCTATGGACTGGGTGCATTCTTGCTTTATTTTGAGTGCCCAGATATCCCAGTGGTAAGGAAGAGCAATTTCACCTATGCATCCTGGACGCTGCAACCATTGAGAGTTTTTACTCCCTTTTTTTTTTTTTTTTCCACTGCCAAGTTTGTTTGGGTGACGGGATGCATTTTTTTTTTTTTTTGTGGAAGATTGGCTTAAACATACAGTGAATGTAGGCCTTTATAAAGAGCTAGATGCACTCTCAACACCGTTTTTGTATGTAGCCTTCTCATTTAACGAAAGATCCCTGGGATTGTTGCCTCTGTGAGTGTCTAGTGGATTGACGGCTGAGTTATTCAGTCCTACAAAAGGCCCCATTGTTATGTACAGGTAGTCGGTACACCTATCTAGCCTCTTTATTACAGATATAGTAGAAGCACTGATGAACTTGATTTCAGGACTGCCATGTAAAGGATTCTGTAAACCTGTGCTGTCTAACACAGGTTGGAAAAATCTATTATATGATAAACTTTTTTTTATATATATATTCAAAGTGGAAAAGGTTACACGGTTATGGACTATGGAAGTGGTCAGTAGATTTCAATGATGAAGGACTCTGGTTTATGCAGCAGTGTGTACAATAATAAATATTTATACAGCATTTGCAGTCTGCAGAATGGGCTCTTGATATGCTGCTTTGCTTTCTGGGGTGTTATCCTTAGAAGCTCTCCAATCTCTCACTGAATGTGCCCGCGAGCACCTCTATTCTCATGAAATATGTAGCCTTTTTTATTTTTAAATGGATTATGGTTTTGATGGACCAAAATATTGTTTTGTATCTTGTAGTCATTGCCAAGTTTTAATAAAAGCAACTTCTCACTAAATGAATGTTGGCGGTGTTCACGTTTTTATTTCAGCGCAAAACAATGTTTAGGTTGATCTTGGACAAGACTTTACATGCCGTTTTATTATAGTGTATGTGTAGCCTAGTGTGTGTGTGTGTGTGTGTGTGTGTGTGTGTGTGTTTTTGGATGGAGTAAAGCTGGATACCCACTATGCAATTTTTCTATAGATTTTTTTATTTATTTTCCTTCAGACTTCCCAAAACCATATGAGGTCAAACCTTTAGGAGTTTCAATTTGTATGCAATCAGGCAGGCCCTTGCACTACATTGTTTTGGTAAATCTCTAAAGGAAATCGGACAACAAAAGATGTATAGTGGGTCTTGGAAAGGAAAAGCGTGTAAATATCACGGTCTGTGTCTGTTGGGTAGATTCACTTTCTCTGTTTATCCTGTTGGCTATTGTCGGGATTCTAGAAAATGATGGGAAATCCAAAATGTCAACAAAAAAAGTGATGGTACATCTTCCAGTGCAGACAGCTGTTCTTGTGACAAGCGGGAAATGCCTTTTTTGTAGAGATTTTATTTCCTGTTGCCTCTTAGGGACAGGAAGTGAAGAGCAATCTTTTCTCAATGAGACACAGCACAAAATAAATTGACAATTGTAAACAATGGATGGCTTCCTTTCATGCCTTAGGCCTTTTTCACACGAGGCGGACTCCGTCGCGACAGAGTCCGCCAGCTCAGCAGGAGATCTCTCCACTGATCTGGCGGATGACAGGTCCCTCTCTGCTCACTGAGCGGGGAGGGGCTTGTCCAGCGGCACTGTATCCTATGGAGAGATCTGATGAAAACGGACATGTCTGTTTTCATCAGATCTCATCCGATCCGCCATGGACAGATGGCGACGTATCGCCATACGTTCGATTTTTATCAGATGTCACCGCTGACATCCGACGCTCCATAGGCTTGCATGGCAAACTGACAGGCAGACCTGAACGGGCCTTAGGCCTCATGTATACTGCTGCTGGTAAACGGATGTTTAGGAGTGAAAATGTCCAAATTGGGCCCAATTAGCTGTTTTCCATCGCCGGGTGTCATGTGACTTGTTAGTGATACAAGGTCTCAGGTGTAAATGGGAGCAGGTGTGTGAAATTTGGTGTTATCGCTTTTACTCTTCCATACTGATCACTGGAAGTTCAACATGGCACCTCATGGCAAATAACTCTGAGGATCTGAAAAAAAGAACTGTTGCTCTATGTAAAGATGGCCTAGGCTATAAGAAGATTGCCAAGACCCCGAAACTAAGCTGCAGGACAGTGGCCAATACCATACAGCGGTTTACCAGGACAGGTTCCACTCGGAACAGGCCTCGCAATGGTCGACCTATGAAGTTGAGTCAGCCTGTCAGCGAATCAAATTGGTTTGCATGACTGTTGTCCAAGAAGGAAGCCTCTTCTAAACATGATGCACGAGTAATCCCGCAAACAGTTTGCCGACAAGCAGACAAAGGACATAAATTACTAGAACCATGTCCCTTGGCCTGATGAGACCAAGATGAACTTATTTTGTTCAGATGGTGTCAAACGTGTGTGGTGTCAACCAGGTGAGGAGTACAAAGACAAGTGTCAAAGACTACAGTCAAGCATGGTGGTGGGAATGTCATGGTCTGGGGATGTATAGTTCATTGTGAAAACCTTGAGGCTGGGTTCACACCTAAGATAGATCAATCGCACAGCAGGGGTCCGCTCCGTCCTGGTTCACCATTTCAGATCCCACCTTAGGCTGAATTTGGACCTGAAACGGACCAATAAAGCACAAGTTTTCCTGCAAAACACACTGGACCTGCTGCAGAGATATGTGAACTGGCTCCATAGAGAGCCAGTCGCATTCTCCTGCTATGCGAATAGGATGCAGAGAAATTCGCATAGGTGTGAACCCAGCCTGAGTGCCAACATGTCCTGGGAAATACTGAAAAAAAGTATAATCCCCTCCCTTCATAGACTGGGCCGCAGGGCAGTATTCCAACATAACGACCTCAAACACACCTCCAAGACGGCCACTGCCTCTTGCTAAAGCAGCTGAGGGTAAAGGTGATGGACTGGCCAAGCATGTCTCCAGACCTAAACCCTATTGAGCATCTGTGGGGCAAGCGGAAGGTGGAGGAGTGCAAGGTCTCTAACATTCACCAGCTCTGTAATGTCGTGGAAGACGACTCCAGTGGCAACCTGTGAAGCTCTGGTGAACTCCATGCCCAAGTGGCATGGGGCCCTCTAGCAGTGCCCGAATGGTCAGTCCGCCCCAGGATATAATCGTATATCCCATTCTTGGGGTGAAGCTAGAAGACCACTGATGTCTCCATTGAGAGGACCTTGTCACTACTGTTACATAAGGGGCTTGTCAGTACATACATATATACATGGTTAGGACACATGTTAACCACTTCTGCCCCGGACCATTTGGCTGCCAAATGACCGGGCCACCTTTTGCAATTCTGCACTGCGTTGCTTTAACTGACAATTGTGCGGTCATGCGACATGGCTCCCAAACAAAATTGACATCCTTTTTTTCCCCACAAATAGAGACTTATTTTGGTGGTATTTGATCACCTCTGCGATTTTTATTTTTTTGCACTATAAACAAAAAAGAGTGAACATTTTGAGAAAAATTCAATATTTCTTTTTTCTATAATACACATCCCCACAAAAAAAAAAAAAAAAATGTTTTTCCTCAGTTTAGGCCGATACGTATTCTTCTACATATTTTTGAAGAAAAAAGCGTTTATTGATTGGTTTGCGCAGAAGTCATAGCATCTACAAAATATGGGATAGATTAAAGGCATTTTTATTAATCCTTTTTTTTATTACTAGTAATGGAGGCGATTAGCGATTTTTATCGTTACTGCGACATTATGGCGGACATATCGGACACTTTTGATGGTATTTTGGGACCACTCACATTTCTACAACGATCAGTGCTATAAAAATGCACGGATTGCTGTATAAATGTGATTGGCAGTGAAGGGGTTAACCACTAGGGGGCGGAGAAGGGGTTAAGTGTGTCCTAGAAAGTGATTCTAACTGTTAGGGGGCGTGGCTATGAGTGACACAACACTGATCGCTGCTCCCGATGAGAGGGAACAGACGATCAGTGACAGTGTCACTAGGCAGGACGGGGAGATGCTTGCTTACACTTGCCTCTCCCCATTCTGCCGACGTATATGTGCGTGAGCCGGTCTTTAACTGGATAATACATAAACACCTATTACACATCCCTACACACACCAGAAGTGGAAGAAAAGCCACGTACAAGTCCAAGGAACCCATGGACTTGTACGTGGCTGGGATGAGGTGGCTGCGGATCCTGTCGTCCTCAGTGACCCAGAGGACTCTGCACCGAATGCCTCAGCAAACCTGCGCTCCATGGCCTCCCTGATCCTGCAATGCCTGCGTAAGGATCCTCGTATTCGTGCTATCAAGGAGAGGGATCATTACTGGCTGGCAACTCTCCTTGATCCACGTTACAAGGGTAAGGTTGCGGACCTTATCTTGCCGTCGCAGAGGGAGCAGAAGATGATCTTGCTGATAGCTTGTAAGAACATTGTTGGTTCTGGGCACCGCCACCAGTGGCTAAGGCCCAATTTTTCTGCCCCTGTTTAACAGGGGCGTGTAATTACAATTTTTGATGCAATACTTTGCAGCAGGCTCTTTGCTGCGCTCCAACTAGAGTATCTGTGAGGGGTTGCAGTGTTGTGGCACCAGCGCCAAAGGCCCAATTTTTCTACCACTGTTCAACAATGGCATGTAATTACAATTCTTGATATAATAGTTCAGACAGCAGGGCGTTCCAGCGCCCACCAAGACTAACTGTGAGGGCTTACAGTGTTGTGGCAACACCAACACCTAGGGCCCAAATTTATGCAGAGTATATAGGTCAGGCCCCTACTTTCAAACATACAACTTACAAACGACTCCTACTTGCAAACAGAAGGAGACAACAGGAAGTGAGAGGAAATCTACCCCTAGGAAGGGAAATTCTCTTCTGTAAGAGGTGTCACCTGTCCACTGACGCTTTATCACAATCCTTGTTTCACAAAAAAAAAAAAAAAATCATTTGTCAATGGGACAGAAAGTGAGGTGCAATCTTCTGAACAGATGCACACAGACAGCAAAACAAATGTTACAGGGGTGATAACCCTTCTCTATGTTTTCAGAAAAGCTTAGATAGATTTTATGGCTGGAGCTACACTTTAAAGAAGTATCAGTTGAAAATTACAAATAGATTCTACTTAACAACAAACCTACAGCCCCTGTGTTGTTTGCACCGCCTGTATACTGCTGTTCAAAGTATATATGGCCAAAGGGGCTTTTAATGACCTGGGGGGAGGGGGGCGGAGAAACCAATGCTATTTTTCTCAGTGATTTTCATCCATATTGCAGGGACCAAACATTACATTAAAGCCGCAAGCAGTCTTAAATTACTTTTTTCTTATAGTAATCTCATTTTGTGCAGGGACAGTTCTAAACACGTGCGACTTCACAGACATAGTGTAGACACCCAGCAGGTACAATATTTAAAGGAATTTTTTTAATTTCACTTTAAGCATCATTAAAATCGCTGCTCCAGAAAAAACGACCGTTTTTAAAACTTTTTCCATTGATACATGTTCCCTGGGGCAAGACCCGGGTCCCCAAACCTGTTTTCTGACAATAACTTGTATATTGGGCTTTAAAATTAGCACTTTTGAATTCGAACGTTCGAGTCCCATTGACGTCAATGGGGTTCTAAATGTTTGTGCGAATGTTTGGTACGTTCAAAGGTTCTAGTGCGAACCAAACGGGGGGGGGGGGGTGTTCGGCTCATCCCTACTGCTGAAATTGTCCCCATAGAGGTGATTTTTCCTGTTATGTCATCTAGACAGGAAGTGAGATGTAGTATACCTGTTAGGAACACAAGTTTTAAAATTGAGTCAGATTAGGCCACAGACCACAATTCGCTATCTTAAACTACAGTGGAACCTCGGATTGCGAGTAACGCGTTTAACAAGCGATTCGCAATACGAGCACTGTATTTTTTTAAATCCTAACTTGGTTTGCGAGTGTTGCCTCGCAAAACGAGCTGGATTCAAGCCAAAGCGGTGTGCAGTACCACGTTTGGCCTGAGGTGGGGGGCGCATGAGCCGAGCGGCGCCGTTCGGAGCAGTTCATAAATGATCGGAATGACTCGTAAATACGCAGTTCCTGAGCCTTTCCGAGGTTTGCTGGGGTCAGCCGAGCTGTCCTCTGGCCTTTTGGTGTGTTCCCGAAGCTCTCCGACACCCCCCCCGCCTCTGGCCGCATGCGGTATTGCATGCCATTGAAGTCAATGCGGAACTAATTATTTTAGTTTCCATTGACTTCAATGGGGAAACTCACTTTGATTTGCGAGTAGTTTGGATTACGAGCATTCTCCTGGAGCGGATTATGCTCATAATCCGAGGTTCAACTGTAATAGAATTTTGGTTGAAATTATACTGAACTTTGGACACACATACAATTTCAGGTCAACGCAATTATGGATTATTTGACAGAAAATTACTAATCATTGTATTTGTATGACAAAGACAGCGGCAGGAGCAGTGGCGGCTGGTGCTCAAAATTTTTGGGGGGTGCAAACAAGCAGAAAACCCCCCCCCCCAAAAAAACAATTGCAGCCAAACACAGCCACTGTGCCATCAATTGTCACCACTGTGCCCATCAATTGTCGCCGCTGTGCCCACATCAATTATAGCCACTGTGCCCATCAATTGTTGCCACTGTGCCCATCAATTGTCGCCACTGTGCCCTGTAAAATGCTGCCAGATTGCCCCCCCCCCCCCGCCCCGGCACTTACCTTTCTGGGGTCAGCCATCCTCCTTCCACAGTCCCTCAATGTCTTCTCCCGCCCTTGATGACGCTTCAGCCAATCAGGTTACCGGTAACCAGAACTGGTGAACCTGATTGGCTGAAACGCCTGTAAGTGTTAACCAGGGAACCCCCCCCCCCCCCCCCTGTGCATCCCCTGGTTAACTATTTCAGGCTGTAATCGGAAAGCCTATCAGAGCCGCTATCTCTGATAGACACTTCCAAAGCCAATCAGCTGCCGTACAGGATAGAGACAAAAGTAGATACCCTGAGATGTTAACTTGAAGAGCAAAATGTTATTGGTTACCATTGTACTATTGGAGTTTTTTTTTAAATGAAAGTGCATTAAGGTAAAAACCTTTTAATAGTGCCCCCCCCCCCTAATAATCAAATAAGCCCGATTTTGTCTGCAGCAGCTCTTCTCCCCTCTCCCATCTCTCACAGGCTTGGCTTAGAGAGCATTGGGAGCCATTGGCTCCAGCTGCTGTCAGTCAAAAGCTGTGAGAACAGCCCGGGGGCAGGGCCTAGTCCCACTGTCATTGCCAATTAAGCTTTTCATATCGATGTAATAATTTAAAAGAGACAGCACACCGAACCAGAAAAAGTGAAATTTCTTTGGGTGTTGATATATTTAAACACATTTTAGAGTGTTGCTTCCTCTGAGTCATTTAATAGTCACCAAGTGCATACATTTTTTTACACAATCGACAAAGACAGTGAGGCTCCGGAACGAGCACGTACAAGTGCCCCATAGCAGGCAAGGGGAGGAGCCAGGAGCGCCGACGGGGGACCTGAGAAGAGGAGGATCGGGGCTGCTCTGTGCAAAACCATTACACAGAGCAGATAAGTATAACACATTTATTATTTTAATGAAAATGTAAAGCTTTACAGTCACTTTAAAAAGCAAGAGATTTTAAAATTTAGAATTTATATATTATATACAGTTTGGCCTAAATTCATGAAGAAAGATTATTTGCTAAATTTTCTGTCTTTTTTTTTTATTTTTATTTATTTAGCAAAAAAAACTAAAATACCCAGCGGTGATTAAATACAAAAAGAAAGCTTTATTTGTGTGAAATAAAAGATAACATTTTCATTAGGCTACAGTGTTGCATGACTGCGCAATTGCCATTCAAAGTGTTACAGCACTGAAAATTGTCCTGGGCAGGAAGGGGGTAAAAGTGCCTGGTATTGAAGTGGTTGAACAGAACTTGTCTAAAGCATTATGTCACAATGGTAAAGCCCAGTGCTAACAACTTTCCGTTTGGATAGAGAGAGGAGGTTAGAACTTATGCTGAAATTGTCCCCATAGAGGTGATTTTTCCTGTTATGTCACCTGGACAGGAAGTAGGATGTAGTATACCTGTTGGGAACACAAGTTTTAAAATTGAGTCAGATTAGGCCACAGACCACCATTCGCTATCTTAAACTACAGTGGAACCTCGGATTGCGAGTAACGCGTTTAACAAGCGTTTCGCAATATGAGCACTGTAGCCATAGAGCCCCTTCCAGCCTTGCAAATGTGGCCCGTGCATCCAAGTGGTAATGACTCCCGGTCATGAAAGGATTAAATAAAAGAGGAAGCAATTCAAATGTAAATATATCACATTTTTTATTGTGTCTTTATAAAAGTATAATTATGGACCTATACACATTTTTTCCTTTTCCAACTATAAATACTCTGATTAAGCCAAGAGTCCTTTGGTAAAATCAATTGGCCAAAAGTGAAGATCTAGTGATCCGCCCGCCCATTCGCTGCCAAACTTTTGACCAAGAGATTCCAAGCCTGCCCACCACAGCAAGGTAGACTCTTCTAGGGCAGGACCTACACTAAACTACACTAAGCTACCCTACTGGATGCTAGTCATCCTTTTTCTTTTTTTGCAAAATCTTTATTTTTCATTTTTAAACATTGATGACAGATGCACCACACAACATCATCAAAAAATAGAAGATGGAAACAGTAATCAAATCAGAGGGAGAAGGGGAGGAGGGGTTAGGGACAAGGGAAAGGTAGGAGGGAAGGGAAAGGCTAGGGACATCCAATTGGGCATCTAGTCTGAGCTCAGACACTTTTTAACCGGGAGCAACAGCCCACGACAGAGCAGGGACAGGAGGATACCTCCCCTGCCCAGAACATTCGATCCATGCGTGCAGGTCTCCCCCAAAAAACAAAAAAAACAAAAAGGAGGGGGAGGGAGGTCAAACCAAGTGTCCCCGCTCCATAGCAGGCATCAAAACCACCCCCTCTACAACATATCCATTGTATATAAACCTGAGGTATCAGGAACATTCAAACAAACTAGTGATCTGAACAATAGTCCCACAACTGAGCATACTATTATGCAATAAACAATTAAGGGAAGGTAGGGAAAGAGAAAAATAAAAAGAGGAAGAGGAAAGAGAAAAATAAAAAAAATATTAAGTTAGAGTAGGGTCCAAGAGAGGAGACTTGAAAAGTAGGTAAGAGGAAGGATGAGAAGGCGTATGGACCAGCACTCACCGAAGCAGCCGATGGAAAGGACCCACATCTAGGTGGGGTCGCAGGGAACTGACTGACGTTGCGCCCGGACGAGTTCACCGAAGGCGGGATCTGCGAGAGCAAGTAGTGCCTCATCCAAACTGGAGGAAAGTAAGGCCGTGTCATGTACGTGGGCTTTCCACTCTGCCCATGTAAGCTCGAACTTTTCCCGAGTGTCCCTACATGTTGCTAGCCAACTCTCCGCTTCCATGATCTCCCTCACCTTCCCCAACCAGTCTTGTTCACTCGGAATGCATGAGCTCTTCCAGTGAATCGGAATAAGCCGCTTCGCTGCATTGAGGAGATGGGGGAGAGCACTACGTTTGTACTGTGACAGAGGAATGGAGGGGACATGGAGCAGGAAATGCTTAGGATGGGCCGGAAGGACAACACCCAGACCCTCAGATATGTGTTTGTTGACCATATCCCAAAACGGTCTGAGCACCGGGCACTCCCACCAAATATGGAGGAACGTGCCCCTCTGCCCACACCCCCTCCAGCATCCATCAGAGACAGCAGGGAAAATTCCAGCCAAAGTGGTCGGCACCCTATACCATCGCGTCATCAACTTATAGTTGTTTTCCTGGGTTTTGGCGTCCACAGAGCTCTTGTGAGTTAGGCGGTACATGTGGTAGAGTTGTTCATCAGTGAAGTCTGACTGCAAATCCTTCTCCCACTCCCTAATAAAATAAGGCCGGGCGTTGGGCGACGCATCCTCCAGCAGTCCGTATAGAGCAGAGATCAAGTGGGGCACTGGATCTTCAGACGCCCATAGACGCTCATACTCCGTCAGATTGGTTCTAATCCGCGCTAACCTATGGCACTTAGTGATAAAAGTTTCTAACTGACGGTGTCTCCAAAAGTCAAAGGGGAAACTGCCGTATCGAGCGCGCAAGGTAGTCAGGGGCGTCAGGACTCCATTGTTCACAAATCTTGCGAGGCTAACAACTCCATCCTCAGTCCACGTTCCAAGGGAAGTTCTCAGCTCTCCGGGGGAGAACCACGGGTAGCCATAGACAGGCGCCAGAGGAGAAGTCCTCGGCGCCAGTGCTAGGCAGCCATTTGCTCTGTCCCACATAGCTAAGGAGTGAGTTGTCAGCGGGGAGACCCAGTCAGAGAGCCCCCTGTTGTCCGCTGGAACCCAGGGAGCGTAAGCCAAGTCCCGCCCCGCCATAGTCTTCTCCAGGGGGACCCATAACTTAAGGGATGTATGAAACTTCCAATTCAGGATGCGTTGTAGCGCAATAGCCTGATAGTCACGGTGAATATTCGGAATTCCCAAGCCCCCCCTAAGTTTTGACCTCTGTAGGATTGCCATCGCCAGTCTAGGTCTCCTGCCCCCCCCATACAAACTTAATAAAAAGACTACGTAAGTCCGCAAAAAAACGTTTCGGTAGGTGTATAGGTATCATCTGTAGAAGGAACAGGATACGGGGCAAAACCGTCATCTTCAAAATATTCGTCCGTCCCACCCAGGTGAACATTGTCTTGTCCCAAGTCTGCAAGTCCCGTGAGGTCTTTTCCAGGAGGGGAGCATAATTCTGGGAGTATAGAGAGTCTGGACAGTTCGTGAGCTGGACCCCTAAGTCATCCTTTTTCTAATGTTGGATGTATGTTTGTAGTAGGCCTCATCCTATAATCTGTGTGTGCGATCTACTCTCTCCTAATTTGGTTGTCTGTCTGTGTGCATCTCTCTAAAGCATGGAGTGGTCAGTTTATGTACATCTGGACGTCCTCTGTTAGTGTAGGTCAGTGCATGCCAGTCATTGTATGTTGTCCAGTGTGTGTCAGTAAATAAATGTTAGTCCTGTTTTTAACTGGGCACGTAGCCAAACTCATCTGCAATTCGGAGTTCATCTTGCCTTCGGTCAAAAAATCTCGGTGCTCCTGATTTGAGGATGAAGGAATCGCATGCTCTGTCCATCTGTGCATACATCTTCAGCCTAAAGATCTCCTCCTTCCTTTCAGGTGGAAATGGTTTTAAAATCTCCAGGTTGTTATTTGGTTTAATGCCTTCACATGAAGCAGGCTTCCCCTATTCCTGCCCCATCATCAAGCTTCCTGGCCGCCATTTTTCCTCTCCCTTTCCCCTTTCATCCTTTCTACTTTCTCTTACCATTTGCCCCCCCTCTCCCCCCCCAACTTTCCTTCCTTTGGCGGCCCTTTTTTCCTCCCCCTTTCCCCCTTCATCATTTCTTCTTTCTCTTAGCATCTCCCCCCCCCCCTATATTTTCTTCCCCCATTCCTGCCCCATCCTTAAGCTTCCTGGCCGCCATTTTTTTCCCCACCTTTTCCCCTTGATCATTTCTTCTTTCTCTTACCATCTTCCCCTCCCCCACTATTTTCTTTCCCCTATTCCTGCCCCATCCTTAAGCTTCCTGGCCGCCATTTTTTTCTCCACCATTTCCCCTTCATCCTTTCTACTTTCTCTTACCATTTGCCCCCCCTCTTCCCCCCAACGTTCCTTCCTTTGACAGCCCTTTTTTCCTCCCCCTTTCTCCCTTCATCATTTCTTCTTTCCCTTACCATCTCCCCCCCCCTTTATTTTCTTCCGCTATTCCTGCCCCATCCTTAAGCTTCCTGGCCGCCATTTTTTTCTCCACCTTTTCCCCTTCATCATTTCTTCTTTCTCTTACCACCTTCCCCTCCCCCACTATTTTCTTTCCCCTATTCCTGCCCCATCTTTATGTAGCGCCTGTGTACTTCTCAGTACAGGTGCTATACCAAATTTAGTTGGGGGATGAGAGAGTTACATTGCTCTCATCCCTGTTATTCTGTTAGATTGGGTTCTGCCAGTTCTGGGTTGTCCTGTGGGTCCTTCTGTACTCTGGAGGTGTAGTTACGCCTCTGAACGACAGGTGGCCATTTTCCAGGGTTCTTCGCGGGTTCCTGTTTCCAGGTGTGGCACCCACTTTTAGGGTGTGCGCACATCACGAGCCCCACCACTATGGCCTACCAGGCCGGGGCGCACGTGCTCCGCAGAGTTCCTGACTCTGGGCCCTCATGGCATCTGATGCTGTAAAGGGGCCCCAGTGACTTACTGGGTCCCCCACCTCTATTGAGAAGATCCCAAGCGAGTTGTGCTGTTCGGTGGGGAGTCGGTCTGAGGTGAACCCGGAGGCAGGTGATCCAACAGGGCTTGAACGAACCATCGGGGATCTGGGTACTGGACACTGACAGGTTGTATGCGGCAAACTGTCAGGAGGATTCGCTCTATTATCCAAACCTTCAAGCACTAGGCCTGTGGCAGAGGTCTCATCTTAAAATCTCAAGTCCTATTAGAGCCAAGTCTGTGGCAGAGACTTGTTCCTTCCCAGAACTTCTAAGTGACGCTCTGGCTGCCAGGCCTGTGAGAGAGGTCTGTCCAGGGGCACTACACCCACTCCGGCTGGAGTGGCGACGTGACAATTATAATTATTGGAGGCAGGACTGCTTCTCTATCCATAGCCTGGGTCTGCAAGTTTATTCTTCTTTCACCAACCTACGCTGTCTACCTCAAGTTGACTGTTGGTCGTGTTGGACCAGAAATAAAGCATTGAAAAACGTCAACCAACAGTCTGGACATTCCGTTACTGCTCTCATCACCATCATTACCCCTAGACACATCACAGAGGTAACTTAAATACGCCGATCCCAAATCTAACCAGCGGCCCCTCCGGGGGTAGCGCTACACTTAAGCTTCATGGCCGCCATTTTTTTCTCCACCTTTTCCCCTTCATCCTTTCTTCTTTCTCTTACCATCTTCCCCTCACCCCCCCTATACTTTCTTCCCCTATTCCTGCCCCATCCTTAAGCTTCCTGGCCGCCACTTTTTCCTCCCCCTTCATCCTTTCTACTTTCTCTTACCATCTGCCCCCCCTCTCCCCCCCAACTTTCCTTCCTTTGGCGGCCCTTTTTTCCTCCCCCTTTCCCCTTCATTGTTTCTTCTTTCTCTTACCATCTCCCCCCCCCCCATTTTCTTTCCCCTATTCCTGCCCCATTCTTAAGCTTCCTGTCAGCCCTTTTTCCTCCTTCTTTTCCCCTTCATCCTTTCTTCTTCTCTTACCAAATTCTCCCCCCCTCTTCTTCCACCCTCCCCCTATTTTCTTTCCCCTATTCCTGCCCTTACTGGCGGCCCCTTTTTCCTCTCTTCCTCCTTCATCCCTCATCTTTCTCTTATCATTCCCCCCCTATTTTCCCCCTTCATCCTTTCTTCTCTCTCCACAATCCCCCCCCCCCTGTTCGGTATAGTTCCACTTAAGTCCCCTTCCTCTATATTCTCCTCCCTCTTCTTTTTTTACTCCTTCATCCCCTATATGTACGCCTCCATCCTCTTTTTGTGCTCCTCCTCCCCCTTCTTTATGCTTTCTTCTGTACTCTTTGTCTACTTCTCCATCTCCATTCTGCACTCCTCCTCTATCTCCTTTCTGCACTTCTCCATCCTCTTTATGCACTCCTCCATCTCTTTTCTGTACTCTTCCTCCCTCTCCTTAATGCTTTCTGCTGTCCTGTTTGTGTACTCTTCCATCTCCTTTCTGTGCGTCTCCTCCTTCTCCTTTCTGTATTTCTCCATCTTCTTTATGTACTCCCCCATCCTTTCCTTTCTGTACTCCTCCACCCACGCTGTGTGCTTCTCCATCCACTTTATGTGACCTTCCTCCCCTTTCTTCCTGTACTCCTCTATCCTCTTTGAGAACTCTTCCATCTCCTCTCTGCGCTCCTCCTCCCTTTTCCTTCGGCCCTCCTCAATCATCTTGGAGCACTCTTCCATGTTCTTTCTGTGCTCCTCCTCCCTCCTTATCCTGTACGCCTCATTCTTGTTTGTGTACTCCTCCATCCACTTTCTGTGCACTTCCTCCTTATTCTTTCTGCACTCCTCCATCCTATTTGAGAACTCCACCATCTTCTTTCTGAGATCCTCCTCCTTATTCTGTCTGTACTCCTCCATCTCCTTTCTGTGTTCCTCCTCCCTCCTCTTTCTGTCCTCATCCTCCCTCCTCTTTCTGTCCTCAACCTCCCTCTTCTTTCTCTACTCCTCCTCCTTCCTCCTGCTGTCCTCTTCTTCCATCCTTTTCTCCTCCACCTCTCCTTTTTTCAACTCCTCCCCATCTGTCATCTGCTCCTCCTTCCTCTTCCTTCTGTCCTTTTCCTCCTCTATCCCTTTCTCCTCCACCGCCCTCTTCAGCAACTGCTCCGCCTCTACCATTTGCTCCTCCTCCCTCTTTCTTCTTCCCTCTTTCTCTAACTGCTTTCTGTGATCCTCCTCCTCCTTCCTAATGCACTGTTCCAACCACTGATCCAGCCTACTTTTTCTCTCCCCTTCCATCTTATTCTTTCTGTCCTCCTCCTCTTCCCTTTCCTTTCTGCTCATATTCTCCCTCTTCTTTATGTCCTCCCCCACCTTGCTCTCCTCGAGCTGCTTCAGCTTCTTCATTCTGTCCGCTATCTTCATCTTTACCCCCCCATCAATCTTTTTATTTCTGATCTCCTTCTTTATTTCCTTTCTGCACCATTTCCTCTTCTTCTTCTTTCCGCCCTCCTGCTTGCTGTCCTCTTCCCTCTTCCTGCTCTCCTCCTCCTCCATCCTTTTCTCCTCCACCTCCCTCTTCAGCAACTCCTCCGCCTCTACCATTTGCTCCTCCTCCCTCTTTCTTCTTCCCTCTTCCTCTAACTGCTTTCTGTGATCCTCCTCCTCCTTCCTAATGCACTGTTCCAACCACTGATCCAGCCTACTTTTTCTCTCCCCTTCCATCTTATTCTTTCTGTCCTCCTCCTCTTCCCTTTCCTTTCTGCTCATATTCTCCCTCTTCTTTATGTCCACCCCCACCTTGCTCTCCTCGAGCTGCTCCAGCTTCTTCATTCTGTCCGCTATCTTCATCTTTACCCCCCCATCAATCTTTTTCTTTCTGATCTCCTTCTTTATTTCCTTTCTGCACCATTTCCTCTTCTTCTTCTTTCCGCCCTCCTGCTTGCTGTCCTCTTCCTTCTTCCTGCTCTCCTCCTCCTCCTCCATCCTTTTCTCCTCCACCTTTCTATTCATCAACTCCTCTTTCTCTATGATCTGCTCCTCCTCCTTCCTGCTGTCCTCCTCCTCCTTCCTCCTGCTGTCCTCTTCTTCCATCCTTTTTTCCTCCATATCTCCTTTTTTCAACTCCTCCCCATCTGTCATCTGCTCCTCCTTCCTCTTCCTGCTGTCCTTTTCCTCCCTCCCCCTACTTTTCCCCTCCTCCATCCTGTTCTCCTCCACCTCTCTCTTCATCAACTCCTCTTTCTCTATGATCTGCTCCTCCTCCTTCCTGCTGTCCTCCTCCTCCTTCCTCCTGCTGTCCTCTTCTTCCATCCTTTTTTCCTCCATATCTCCTTTTTTCAACTCCTCCCCATCTGTCATCTGCTCCTCCTTCCTCTTCCTGCTGTCCTTCTCCTCCCTCCCCCTACTTTTCCCCTCCTCCATCCTGTTCTCCTCCACCTCTCTCTTCATCAACTCCTCCTCTGTCATCTGCTTCTCCTCCCTCACCCTACTTTTCTCTGCATCAGTCCTGTTCTCCTCCACCTCTCTCTTAATTAACTCCTCCTCCTCTGTCATCTGCTCCTCTTCCATCCTGTTCTCCACCTCTCTCTTTATCAACTCCTCCGTCATCTGCTTCTCCTCTTGGTCAATAAGTATTTCAGGCTAAAAAGAAAAAAAAAGGTGGTAAGTGAAAAGTACAACATTTAAAGTGGAACTCTACTTAAAACCTAGCTAGTTACTAAATAAATGAATATTACAATTTTATGTAGTCACATATGTAGCACCCTCCTAGCAAAGGTGCTGGCAAATTTAGTTTCAGCTCCTTCTGTAATGAAGGGATCAGTAATTGTTTGTTTTGGCCTGTTCAGGGTCTCACAGGTTAGGCGTTTGTTTGCCCTGCCTCTAAATGAAGCTTCAAGAGCTTAGGGGGGAGATTCAAATCAATCAGCCGGACACCAGCCAGTCAGGCAGGGCAGTCAGTGATCAGTATGTAATGGTGGGGCAGTCAGTGATCAGTATGTAATAGTGGGGCAGTCAGTGATCAGTATGTAATAGTGGGGCAGTCAGTGATCAATATGTAACAGCGGGTGGTTAGTGAGCAGTACGTAATGACGGGGCAGTCAGTGAGAAGTACGTAATGGCGGGGCAGTCAGTGAGAAGTACGTAATGGTGGGGCAGTTAATAAGAAGTACGTAATGGCAGGGCAGTCAGTGAGAAGTACGTAATGGCGTGGGCAGACAGTGAGCAGTATGTAGTGGGGGTGCAGATCAGTGATCAGTATGTAATGGTGGTGTGGGGATTCAGGGGTGCGCTACGTACAGAGTGCAGGAATTCAGGGGTGCGCTACGTACAGAGTACAGGGAGCCAGGGGTGCTATGTACAGAGTGCAGGGAGTCAGGGGTGAGCTACATACAGAGTGCAGGGATTCAGGGGTGCCCTATGTACAGAGCGCAGGGATTCAGGGGTGCACTATATACAGAGGGCAGGGATCAGTATGTAATGGCGGGACAGTCAGTGATCAGTATGTACCGGCGGGTGGTTAGTGAGCACTACGTAATGGTGGGGAAGTCAGTGAGAAGTACGTAATGGCGGGGCAGTCAGTGAGAAGTACGTAATGACAGGGCAGTTAGTAAGAAGTATGTAATTTAGGGGCAGTTAGTAAGAAGTATGTAATGGCCAGGCAGTTAGTGAGAGGTTCGTAATGATGGGGCAGTCAGTGAGAAATACGTAATGACGGGGCAGTTAGTGAGAAGTATGTAATGATGGGGCAGTCAGTGAGAAGTATGAAACGACGGGCAGTTAGTGAGAAGTACGTAATGGCGGGGGGCAGTCAGTAAGAAGTACATAATGATGGGGCAGTTAGTGAGAAGTACGTAAAGGCGGGGCAGTCAGTGAGAAGTATGTAATGGCGGGCAGACAGTGAGCAGTACGTAGTAGCGGGGCAGTTAGTGAGCAGTATGTAGTGGGGGTGCAGATCAGTGATCATTACATAATGGTAGGGCAGTCAATGATCAGTATGTAATGGTGGTGTGGAGATTCAGGGGTGCGCTACGTACAGAGTGCAGGGATTCAGGGGTGTGCTACATACAGAGTGCAGAGAATCAGGGGTGCACTATGTATAGGGGGCAGGGAGTCAGGTGTGTGCTACCTACAGAGGGCAGGGAGTCAGGTGTGCGCTACCTACAGAGGGCAGGGAGTCAGGGGTGCACTACCTACAGAGGGCAAGGATTTAGGGGTGCACTACGCACAGAGTGTAGGAAGTCAGGGGTGCGCTATATACAGAGTGCAGGGAGTCAGGGGTGCACTACATACAGAGTGCAGGAGTCACGGGTGTGCTATGTACAGAGTGCAGGGAGTCAGGGGTGCGCTTTGTACAGAGTGCAGGGATTCAGGGGTGTGCTACCTACAGAGGGCAGAGATTCAGGGATACGCTACTTACAGAGGGCATGGAGTCAGGGGTGTGTTACTTAGAGAGTGCGGTGAGTGAGAGGCGCTCTACGTACAGAGTGCAGGGATTGAGGGGTGCGCTGTGTACAGAGTGCAGGGATTCAGGTGGGTGCAGCATACAGAGTGCAGGGATTCAGGGGTGCGCTGCGTACAGAGTGCAGGGATTTAGGGGTGCGCTACGTACAGATTGCAGGGGTGCGCTATGTACAGAGTGCAAGGGGTTCAGGGTTGTGCTATGTACAGAGTGCAGGGATTCAGGGGTGTGTTACGTACAGAGTGCAGAGGTTCAGGGGTGTGCTATGTACAGAGTGCAGGGGTTCAGGGGTGCGCTGCGTATAGAGTGCAGGGATTCAGGGGTGTGCTACATACAGAGTGCAATGATTTAGGGGTGCGCTGCTTATAGAGTGCAGAGAGTCAGATGTGTGCTACGTATAGAGTGCAGGGATTCAGGGATGCTCTGTGCCCAATGTGCAACATCTCGTTTTCCACCCCTCCTCCTGGGTTCTGACCTCTGCCCCCATCCCCCCACCTCTAAACCCATCTTTCTACACACCTCCACAGCCCTCCTACCCCCTCCCCCCTTCCAAAGCAAACCTCACAGCTGTACTCTATCCTACTACTACAAGTCCTCAAACGCTCGCCCCCAAGATGCAGCTGCTAGATGTAAATGAGAACACACAGCCGCCGGAACCATTGACAGGCAGAGACGGCTCTTTAATTAGGCAAATTAGGCGATCACCTAAGGCCTCGCACTCACAGGGGCCTCACAGCTGCCTAACTTCCCCAATGCATTACCCCAGTTTTAAGGGGCAGGGGACCTTAATGCTGCTGTGCTCAGGCAGCTTATGAGCCCTGACTCAGGAGTGGGGCCGCCAGCGTCCCTAACAACCAGTGAATATCGGTGACACCACCCCTTGTGACGTCAATGACACAGCATGCCCTCAGTCAATATCGTCACAAGGGGCGGGTTCACCAGGTGACATGGGTCCCGCCCCTTAGTTATTAAAGAGCAGGATCTGGGGGCCGCCTTGTTAAGGGGGGCTTCCAGATTCCAATAAGCCCCCTGCCCACAGACCCCCAAAGCCAGGGTTGTGGGGAAGAGGCTCTTGTCCTTGAATAATTTTTCCCATCATGGGTGTGAGTGGGGCCCCATGTCAAGTTTTGCCTAAGGCCTCACAAAGCCTAGAGCCGCCTCTACTGACAGGCTATGCTGGACTGACAGCGCATGCGCTCAGCTACACACACAGCTGGGGAGACTGAGGAGGAAAGCGCAGGAGCGGGAACAGAACAGAACAGGAAGTGGCGGCCAGCGGGCGATACGCAGGGTCACATGACAAGGCCTGGCGGGACTTGTGTTTACCACTTGTGCCCTAGACTGTTTATTGGAGCCAGTGTGAATGGAGTGTTTGTGAGGACAGGCGGCCTCTGTACTTATTTGGTCGGAAGCGGGTAAAATCATCGGCCATTGCGTGGTTAATGCTACACATCTTATAAAGGTAAATAAAAAACAGATACTTACTGGAAAGAGGTATTTACAAATAGCTGCTGCCAATTCCAAAAGCAGTAAAATCAGTAAAAGCAGGAAAATCATTTTTGCGATTTGTCTTTTTCACTTGCGATGAAAATCTCTAAAAAACGATAAAAGTATCTCAGAAACGATCAGCAATCTGCAAAGAGAAGAAAAAACAGGATTTGTTTATTGTTTTATTACTGAAAGTGGTTGTAAATCTCAGACATGAAATGTGAACACAGCAAATGTTTCCATGGCGATTACTACTCGCCCCTCTCCAAAGTGTCATTTCTCTCTTGCGCCTTGTTCCTCTGTTATCAGTATGAATCATATCTGACATGTTTTCCTGACACCAGAGATAAAATGGTGACAGGGGGGAGGAGAGCTCAGCACACAACCTGTGTATTCACAGCACAGCTCTGCATTATGTGTGTGTGCATGGGGGAGGGGAAGGGCTGTAACTTTCCTTCAATCAGTTCTCACAATCTCAGGGGTAGGCAACCTCAGCCCTTATTTTAGCGCCCAGTGTGCATGGAGCCTAAATTGTGGACTTTTAGCTAGATTCAGGATGGCGAGCACATTGTGGCGGCGGCGTAGCGTATGGCATTTACACTACGCCGCCGTAAGTTAGCGAGGCAAGTACCTGATTCACAAAGTACTTGCCTGCTAAGTTACGGCGGCGTAGCGTAAATGCGGCAGGCGCAAGCGCGCCTAATTCAAAATAGGCTGAGGGGGCATGTTTTATGTTAATTATGTTTGACCTGACGTGATTGACTTTTTTTGGAACGGCGCATGCGCTGTCCGCCTACATATCCCAGTGTGCATTGCGGCTAAGTACGCCGCACGGTCCTATTGATTTTGACGTGGACGTAAATGACGTAAATCCCTATTCACGGACGACTTACGCAAACAACGTAAAATTTTCAAATTTAGACGCGGGAACGGCGGCCATACTTAACATTACTATTCCAGCTATTTGATGGAATAACTATAGGCCTGTAATGCGTTACGTAAACGGCGTATCTGTACTGCGTCGGCCGGGCGTACGTTCGTGAATAGGCGTATCTAGTGATTTACATATTCTACACCGACCGCAATGGAAGCGCCACCTAGCGGTCAGCTTAAAAATTACACTTTAGGATACGAGGGTGTAAGACACTTACGCCGCTCGTATCTGAGCCTAATTTAAGCGTATCTGGTTACCAGAATACGCTTAAATTAGCGCGGGCGCACATTCAGACTTAGGCTGGTGTATCTACTGATACGCCAGCCTAAGTCTTTCTGAATCTGACTATTTGAACGGATTTACAACCACTTTATATATCACACAAAATAGCTACAACTAATGGCAATGGGAGTATCATTATACTGAACACATCTACTGATTGGAGGAGATTCACCAATACTGGAGCAGACAGAATCTGGAACAGATCTACAGATTAGCCAACCAGCATCTAGATTCAGTTTGTTTGGCTAAACTGTGAAAATGAAATGATTGCTTGGTGTAAACAACTTCTCCAGTCTTAGTAAATCCCCTCATTGTATATACTATCAATGTAAGTATCCATCCATCAATCAATCATTTTATATTAAAAAAATCAACAAACACCATTCATAATAATCTAGGATGATTAAATAATATGGATGGACTTTGTTTTACATCAAATTAAAGCGGTAGTTCACCCACAATCCCATGATGTTACCATCGAGACAGGCATTGTAGCGCGAGCTACAGTATGCCTGTCCCGATTTTTTTAACCCCGTACTCACCTCGTAGTCGTCCATCGTAGATTCCGGCTCCCGCGGGGAATGGGCGTGCCTATGGAGAGGGAGGATGATTGACGGCCGGCCCTGGCACGTCACTCTCCCCGAAGACAGCCGGAGTAGGTCTCGGCTCTTCACGGCGCGTGCGCACAGGCTATGCGCACGCGTCGTGAAGACCAAGCCTATTTCGGCTATTTCCGGAGAAGCGTGACGCGCCAGAGCCGGCCGTCAATCATCCTCCGTCTCCAGAGGCACGCCCATTCCCCGGTATCTTCGATGGACGACTACAAGGTGAGTATGGGGGGAAAAAATTCGGGACAGGCATACTGTAGCTCGCGCTACAGTGCCTGATTTAAAGGTAAAAGATAAAAAAAAAATTTTTTTCCTGTCGATAGGGTGAACCCCCGCTTTAAACTAATAGGAGAAAATAATAAACAGGAGAATTAGGAGAGCTGGAAGATGAAACCTACCTGTTCAAGAGATCAATCCAAATGGATGCTGAGCTCTCTTGCAGCTGCCTTATAAAAGGCTGCTTCTGCTATGATGTCACAGTGGGCGGAGCTTAAGACTTAACTGACACAAGTGGGTGGGGCTTAGGACTTGTTTACTACAACTGGGGAAAGTGGGCGGGGCTTTTTTTGTTTTGTTTTTTCAAACTGCAGTCTAATAACAGGAAGTAAGGAGCTGCCTGCTTGATGTTGAAGGTTTGTGAATTAATCTCAGTATTGTCTACAAAGTCCAGACAGTGCTCATTTCTCTTAGAGTGTCTGTTTACAGTGAAATCTGTCCGATAAATCAATAAATGTGATTTTCAGCAATAAATCAGATTTTCAGTAATAAATCTGATCTTTAGTAATAAATGTGATTTTCAGGGATAAATTCGATTTTCAGTAATAAATCTGATCTTTAGTAATAAATGTGATTTTTAGGAATAAATTTGATTTTCAACAATAAATCTGATTTTTAGTAATAAATCTGATCTTTAGTAATAAATGTGATTTTGACCTTTTGGAAGTGTCCTCGCTGTTGTACGCTGTGTCAGGATACGGCGTTGTTCGGACGCACTGATCATGGACGGTCACATGTTGCGGTAAAGATGGCTGTAGAGTCCTGACAGGCGGCTCCTACCCCACATATATTCAATGTACATAGACAAGGGGATGTGAGATCACACACACTATGATTCACAAATAATTTATTCATTAACCACTTAACCCCCGGACCATATTGCTGGTCAAAGACCAGAGTACTTTTTGCGATTCGGCACTGCGTCGCTTTAACTGACAATTGCGCGGTCGTGCGACGTGGCTCCCAAACAAAATTGGCGTCCTTTTTTCCCCACAAATAGAGCTTTCTTTTGGTGGTATTTGATCACTTCTGCGGTTTTTAGTTTTTGCGCTATAAACAAAAATAGAGCGACAATTTTGAAAAAAATTAATATTTTTTTACTTTTTGCTGTAATAAATATCCCCCAAAAATATATAAAAAAACGTTTTTTTTCCTCAGTTTAGGCCGATACGTATTCTTCTACATATTTTTCGTTAAAAAAAATCGCAATAAGCGCTTATTGATTGGTTTGCGCACAAGTTTTAGCGTTTACAAAATAGGGGGTATTTTTATGGCATTTTTATTAATATTTTTTTTTACTAGTAATGGCGGCGATCAGCGATTTTTTTCGGTACTGCGACATGGCGGACACTTTTGACACATTTTTGGGACCATTGCCATTTTTATAGCGACCAGTGCTATAAAAATGCATTGGATTACTATAAAAATGCCACTGGCAGTGAAGGGGTTAACACTAGGGGGCGGGGAAGGGGTTAAGTATGTCCCTGGGTGTGTTCTTACTAGGGGAAATCACTGATCTTCTGTTCATATGTTTTATGAACAGAAGATCAGCATTTCCCCCCCTGACAGGACCGGTAGCTGTGTGTTTACACACACATCTCCCGGTCCCCGCTCTGTCACGAGCCATCGCGTGTGCACGCGCACGGGAGTTGGGGGCAAGCGGGGGGTGCGCGCGCCCCTGGTAGCCTGCGAGAGAGCCGACGTAGATTGACGGGCTCTCACGCAGGAGAGCCAACCTGCCGCCGTAGAATGACGACGGCAGGTCGGCAAGCAGTTAATAAAATAATATACGGCAAATAACCCCACAGCTGTCGGGGAGGGATCACCATTAACCCCTCCATGTCTGGACACCAGCAGCCACTACTTCATTGGTTATTTTACACCTATCATTTCTCACAGCTCCTCCCCCCATGTGGCCCCGGGAGGGATCAGCGCTGTCCTTACATTGTAGGCTGTGGGAGATAATAAAAATCTTCTGGAGGTTCTGATGATTCTTATACATGACAATAGTGTGGTGTGAATGAGGCCTCCTCTGTGCTGCTTTCCGTGTGTCTGTGGACAGAGCCGTCCTATGGAGATGGTTTGCACAGCGGTCAGACATCAGTGTTATGTTTTCTTTCTTTCTTCTGTTTATGGTGTTCATTAGAGGTGCACCGAATGGAAAGTTTGGGACGGAAACCGAAAATTCAGGAAGCACTTAGCCGAAATCCAAAACGGACAGTTTTTATATATATATATATATATATATATATATATATATATATATATATATATAAAATTGTATCATATTCAACTTTTTAATGAATATGAATTTATTGTCGGCCATTATTAGCACTTTTTAGCACAAGAAAAGCACAAGAAAAATGCATCCTCTGCAGTGTGGGCCTAAAATGCAGGGAGGGCGTCCATGTATGCCCTGCCATGCATGAGCTGCCTACGTGCCCCCCCCCCCCCCCCGCTATGTGATCAGCGAGTCTATGAAACTCGGCTGATCGCAGATCGGAGTAAGGCCCCTTTCACATTGAGGAGTTTTTCAGGCGCGACAGCGGTAAAAATAGCGCTGCTATACCGCCTGAAAAACTCCTGCCCAGCTACCTCAATGTGAAAGCCAGAGGACTTTCACACTGAGGTGATGCGCTGGCAGGAGACAAAAAAATCTCCTGTCAGCAGCATCTTTGGAGCGGTGAGAGGAGCGGCATGTATACCGCTCCTTCACCGCTCCTTCCCATTGAAAACAATGGGAAACTGTGGCAATACCGCCCGCAATGCGCCTCTATAGAGGCGCATTGCGGGCGGTATTAACCCTTTATCGGCCGCTAGCGGGGGTTAATACCGCACCGCTAGCGGCCGATTCCCGCAGCAATCTCGGCTGTATAGCGCCGCTATTTTTAGCGGCAATATACCGCCACCGTGGCTACAGGTCCAATGTGAAAGGGGCCTAAGTGACCCATCCTGTTACTATGTGATCATCTGTCAGCCAATCACGTGATGTAAACAGAAGATCGTAATCCGCTCTTTTATTTTCCTAACGCTGACAGCATGAGGAGAAGTATAAAAGCAAATTAACGGCTTCTGTCAGAGGGACATCGGTCCCGCACACAGACACCCACTGCCCACTGCCCTACCAGTGGTCCAGTGCCCATCAGGACCATTTTCATCAGACCAAACCGATCGTGTGTAGGCCCCATCGGTTATTTATCCATCGGTTAAAACATTTAAAACTTGTTTTAAAATTAACCGATGGATTCCTAACCGATATAAAAAAAACGATCGTTTGTAGGCACGTCCATCGGTTAAAAATCCACGCATGCTCAGAATCAAGTTGACGCATGCTTGGAAGCATTGAACTTCATTTTTTTCAGCACGTCGTTGTGTTTAACGTCACTGCGTTCTGACACGATCGTTTTTTTAACTGATGGTGTGTAGGCACGACTGATCATCATTCAGCTTCATCGGTTAACTGATGGAAAAATCCATCAGACCGTTCTCATCGGATTGACCGATCGTGTGTACAGGGCATTAGGC
Source organism: Rana temporaria (assembly GCF_905171775.1). Taxonomy (NCBI): domain Eukaryota; kingdom Metazoa; phylum Chordata; class Amphibia; order Anura; family Ranidae; genus Rana; species Rana temporaria. The sequence goes on from NC_053490.1 coordinate 64,224,780, forward strand.
CTGCTCTAATGTCAGAGTTTTTGGTGTGCTATTTAAAGTGGTCCCATCAGCAATGTCTTAGGCCTCGTACACACGACAGAGAAACTCGACGTGCCAAGCCCGTCGAGTTGCTCGTCGAGTTTCTTGTTGAACTTGTCGAGAAGCTCGGCAGGCTTGCTTTGCGTACACACGTAACATACCAAAATCTGGTCGTTCTCCGGCGCGATGACGCTCACGACGTATGACGCGACTATAAAGGGGAGGTTTGATTTTGTTGGCGCCACCCTTGGGGCTCCTTTTGCTGATTCCGTGTTTACGCGTGTTAGTAAAAGTTTGGTGAGTGACGATTCGTGCTTTTCAGTCTTTGTGCTTTCAGATTGATCTCTGCCGTTCAGTTTGTACTTGTGTGGGTCGTATCTAGGCAATCGAGACGTGCGGTCAGGTCGTATTGTTTTACATTGCGGTCCTGTCCCCGCGTTTTTCATTGTCAGGGTCGTTCTTCATAGGTCTTGCTGTTCTTCACTGCGGTCTGTTTAGTGCAATTCTGATTTGTCGTTCGTAACTAGCCTTGTAGCCATGTTGCAGGCACCTAGTCGTCGCCGACTTCGTGCTAAGCATCTTCTGTCTATAGGTCTGTTTGTTTATGACCTAGACGATGAGGAGTTCATGAACAGGAGGAGGACACGTTCATGGACCAAGAATTGGTTGCTCCGTAGGAACCAATTCTCTCACATGCCTTTGCTGCGGGAGCTTCAGGAAAATAATCCTGTTGATTACAGGAATTTCCTGAGGATGTCTGATCCCGTCTTTCAGCACCTGTTGGCTTTGGTGTCCCCCTATATTACCAGGCAGGACACCGTTATGCGGGAAGCCATCAGTGCTGAGCAGAGGCTAGTTGCCACCCTCCGTTATCTGGCAACTGGGAGAAGCCTTCAGGACTTAAAGTTCTCCACGGGCATCTCCCCCCAGGCTCTGGGCCTCATCATTCCTGACACCTGCTCTGCCATCATCCAGGTTCTGCAGGAGGAATATATGAGGGTAAGTTTTCTCCTTTAATCTCACATTTTATGTCTATAATGTATGCTAATGTCTTGTAGTTATCTCCTCCTTCCCTAATTACCATGTCTGGAATATGCTGTGAATGTCCCCTTTGCCCCCATGCATGATGTAAACTTTGATGCCCCTTTTTTGGCCTACATGCATATTTTCCATCACTTACCTCCCCAGCATGCTATCCTGGGCCCCAACCTACCTAGTCTAGTCACTTCCCAATGTATTGTGTTATATCCATTGTAATGTCCCCCCCCTCCCCTCCAAAATGTGTTGTAAAGTCTATGTTCACCAATATTTAATTTTTTTTTATTTTAATTTTAGGACTCCAAAACTCATCTAGCCCTCCCCTCCAAAATGTGTTGTAAAGTCTATGTTCACCAATAATCAAAATTAATTTTTTTTAGTACTCCCAAACTCATCTAGCCCTCCCCTCCAAAATGTGTTGTAAAGTCTATGTTCACCAATATTTAATTTTTTTTTATTTTAATTTTAGGACTCCAAAACTCATCTAGCCCTCCCCTCCAAAATGTGTTGTAAAGTCTATGTTCACCAATAATCAAAATTAATTTTTTTTAGTACTCCCAAACTCATCTAGCCCTCCCCTCCAAAATGTGTTGTAAAGTCTATGTTCACCAATATTTAATTTTTTTTTATTTTAATTTTAGGACTCCAAAACTCATCTAGCCCTCCCCTCCAAAATGTGTTGTAAAGTCTATGTTCACCAATAATCAAAATTAATTTTTTTTAGTACTCCCAAACTCATCTAGCCCTCCCCCAAACTTGGGCACTGGCCCATCAGAGGGGGTGTTTAACCTCCCTGGCGGTATGATTCTGTCAGAAAAAACATGCTAAAAGCGGTACCATTATTTGCAAGGAAATTTGGCGTTTTATATTGTAGGTCTGTAATTTTTAGAAATAACTCACTTAAATCTGACCAAACAAGATTCTAATAGGCATCCCAGGTATGACATTTTTTTAAAAACAAAATTATAAATTATAATATAATAAATAATTATAAATAATTATAACAAATAATAATATAATTATAATAAAAATTATTCAATAATGTAATCAAATCAAAATCACTGAAATTTGCTCAGTTGCAGAATTGTTGCTGTCATTATTTTTTTTTTTTTATGACGAATTTCCCCACAAATCGCTATCGCACAATTCTGCAAGTGATTATAATTTATTATCGCTGTTTTTTAGCTGATCTAAAACTATTTTTGACATAAAGGGACACTTTTGGTTGCTATGGACAATCTACAGTTTGCAGGGAGAAAAAAAGGTTTTTATTATATAAAATGACATGCATGACACAGGACAGACCACTAGGGACAAGGGGGGTGTGTTTTTTTTACATACAGTACTGTAATCTATAAGATTACAGTATACTGTATGTAATGTGTTTGTTTACTTTTTTGAATTTGGCGCCGTTCTCCGTCCCCGTGCGTCGTAACGTCGCAGGGAACGGAGATCGGCGTCACACGGAGGCACTGTGTGAATCGAGCGAGGTCCCGCTCGCTCACACAGCGCGGTGGCATCGCTGGATCCAGGGACAAGGTAAGTAACTTGTGCCTGTGGATCTAGCGAGGCGATCCCGAGTCTGACTCGGGGTTTCCGCTCGCAGCAGGAAAATCTAACCCCGAGTCAGACTCGGGAAGACCGCCAGGCAGGTTAATGTGTTAATTGGCTAAATATATTTAGATATAATATGCTAGTTCCCAGAAATGTTATAATGCTTATAATGTCTTTGTATAATCTGCTTGCAAGGTTATGTGGCTAATTTTTTCTTTTTTTCTTCCCCAGCTTCCGTCCACACCACAGGAGTGGCAGTCTGTGGCTTTGGACTTCCAGACCCGATGGAACTTCCCCAACTGCGGGGGAGCCATCGACGGGAAGCACGTCCGCATCGTGCCTCCACCCCGTTCAGGATCCCAGTTCTTTAATTATAAGGGGTTCAACAGTATTGTGCTGATGGCGGTGGTGTCAGCACAGTATGAATTCCTTTTTGTGGATGTCGGGATGAATGGACGGGTATCGGATGGGGGAGCCTTCAGGCAGACGGAGTTCGCGCTTCGCCTTCAGGATGATGATCTGTCATTGCCACCGGATGACCAGAATGTAGAAGGCCTGCCATTTGTTTTCCTGGCTGATGAAGCGTTTGCCCTGGGACCCCATCTTATGAGGCCATTCCCTCAGCGCACCCTCACCCCAGAGAGGAGTGTCTTTAATTTCCGGCTGGGCCGAGCACGTAGAGTGGTTGAGAACGCTTTCGGCATCATGGCCAGCCGGTTCCGCCTTTTCCTCACCTCTCTCCACATGGCGGAATATAAGTGGAATACAATTATTTTTGCCTGCTGCATTCTCCACAATTTTTTGCGGAGACAATCTCCAAATTATATGGCCCTGGTTGGGCCCGAGGCACAACATTTGACCCCTGCAGAAACTTTGGCGGGCCTTGAAGCTGGCCACACAGGACTGCCCCCCCAGAGTGCCCGTGAAGTCCGGGACAAATACATGGACTATTTCATGGGTAGGGGGGCAATACCATCTCAATCAAATTTGCCCTAATTGTAGCTTTAAAAAAAATAAATCATAATCTTTTTTCTAAACTTGTTATGTCTTGCTTGTGTTGTTTGGAGTTCTTTACTAAGTGTAACTAAGTGTATTTTCATTATCAACTAGCAAACATTTCCCAGGTGACCCCCAAACCAAACACATAGAAAATTTTACGTATTTTAGGAAAAACACCACACACTTTTTTGATGTTCAAAAGCTCTTTATTTTCTTAATTTTTTTATTTTTATTTTTTCATAAATACCCTACAAAAATTTTTGGTATATTTTCTCATACAATATACAATCATTTTTGTATTTTTGTTGGTCATTTTTCTCATACAATATACAATCATTTTTGTATTTTTGTGGGTGATTTTTCTCATACAATATACAATCATTTTTGTAATTTTTTTGGTTTTTTTTTCTCATACAATATACAATCATTTTTGTATTTTTGTGGGTGATTTTTCTCATACAATATACAATCATTTTTGTAATTTTTTTGGTTTTTTTTCTTAATAAACATTAAAATCTGGTTATATTATTTTTTTGTTTTTTTTTTTATTAAATAAAGTATAAAATCTGGTTATATTATTTTTTTGGTTTTTTTTATTAAATAAAGTATAAAATCTGGTTTTATTATTTTTTTGGTTTTTTTTTTATTAAATAAAGTATAAAATCTGGTTTTATTATTTTTTTGTTTTTTTTTAAATTAAATAAACAGCTAAATCTGGTTATATTCTTTTTTTTTTTTTTTTTTTTAATTAAATAAACATCAAAATCTGGTATTTAAAAATTTTTTTGGTATTTTTTTCAGATTCAGACTCTCCCCAAAACATCCAATACATTTTTTAATTTAGTTTCCACCCTCCTTGCTCTTTCGTTTATTTTTCTGTTGGCCAGATGTATCTCCTCCACCTCTTCTCTGCAGGCCCATATTTCGGAGATCAGCATCTGTTTAGTATGCCTGTCCAAGCCACCACCTGATCCTGAAATGTGGGACAAAACAATTTTTTTAAATTAGGCAGGCCTACATCTACATTACCTGAAGCTGGGTTAGTTATATGTTACTTTACCTGATGTGGTGGCAGGCTGCGCATCATCACCATCCCTCGGGGGTGTGGCTTGCTGGACTTCTTGCTCCCTTCTTGCTTCATGACGCCCTACGAGAATGAAGAAAATGGAAACAGGATTTTTATAGCTTATAGGCCTGAAAGAGGAATATGATTCACTTTATAAAATTTCTGGGACTATTGATGTTTAGAAAAACCCCTCAGGGCAAAACACAGGATTGAAGGCATTCACAAAGATCCTGACAAATCTTGTAGCTTTGGTCTACTTTTAAACATGTAAGCCAACAAAGTATACACTGGATCACCTCAGCTCTGTGTGAAGCCCAAAATGGGTTATTAAAGGGGACAACAATTATGCAAATGAGTCCACATGTGTCACCGACTGCTGAGCAGACTCTCCTTTTACTGTATATTTAATTAATAAAAAAAGATTTGTGGTTTTAATAGCACATCTACATAATTTTCACGATTGATCTCACCACAATTTAAAAAAAATGTCATAATTTGTAGGATTTTAAACACAATATTTAGTCGTTCCGAATGGACGTCCAGTTTGACGACAAATTATTGTGCCTAAAAAAATATTACAGTACAACCTGAAATAAAAAACACATGGCGCGGAACAAATCTTACAAAATATATAACAAACTTACTTCTTCTAATCACTCTCCTGATCCTCTTCATTTGTTCCGGCTCACGTTTCTTAAGGTCACACCACCTTTTCCGGATCTGTTCCTTGGACCTTTTCACTCCAAATTTGCGATGGAGACTCCTCCTCACCTTCTCCATTATTGCGGCCTTGACCTTGTTCGGGTACTTATATGGCCCATGCCTCCCATCGTAGTCCTCTGCTTTGAGGATGAGGACCATCTCCACCATTTCCTCAAAGGTCATGTTGGAGGCCTTACAATGGATTCGCCGTGCTGCCATATTCTCCATGTGCTTCCAACAAAAAAAAGATGGAAAAGGGGCGGGGAAAATACGATACCATGAACGTCAGGGGCGGGGAGACGTGCGTAAAGTCCCACATGCGCGTGTATAAAGGGCTACCACGTGAGTAAAAGGGGCGTTCACAGTTTGTGGAAGACGGCGGAGATAACGATCGGGTCAAAGACCGGTATGTAACTACATTTTACATGTTTTTCTTGATTGAATGATTTTGTGGCCTACATCTTAGGTTCATAAATTAAAACATAGCCAGTTTGAAATTTGAAGGTAATGGTCCGCTATAGTGCCGTCGTACGTAAACAACGCTTTGATTATGCATTTTGATCCAACTACTGTTGTGTGGGCAATCTCGGTTCTCATCAGGATGTCTTCTAAAAACAAGTCGGTTTAAACATGATGCAAATGGTCGCTTTTATGTCTTGACCAAACTATATCGGGAGTGCTTTTATCTAACTAACGTTTCATACACAAATGAGGATGAGATCTGGCTTATTAGTTCGACACAACTGGTCATCTGTTTCCTAGGAACTGACCCAACATGATCTGCTGCCAATTCCACCTTGTCGTTTTTGCGACGGAAGATAAGGGGCGGGGGGGGAAACATCAATTTTTTTTAAGCATGGGCGGATGTCGTGTGCGGAGTGTATATAAGGCTCGAACACATGTAGCGTCCATACGACCGGGTTGCGTAAGAAAGACGTTTGAACGACAAGCGTGTAGGTATGCTTCGAACTTGGGACAGCAGTGGCATATTCAGGAAAGACAGACATTTAAAGGAGCAATAAGCCAAAATTGTTTGGGGCAGAAATAACTAACTTTACATTATATCAGTCTTGATTTCATGTCCTCATTGTCCCTTTTTGCTTTTAAGCAGCTGTAATCATTTGCATAAATCATCACTTCCTGGTTCTGCTCCCTCTCAAATTTATCAGGGGAGCTTGTCACTGTGGTCTAAGCTGTGTGTCTAAAAATCAACCAAAACAATGCTAATAATTTTAGAAATTAAAATATGCCCTGCTTTTATTTTTTTTGGGTTCTGTGTGTCTCTTTACTTCACAGAAACAATAACTAAATTTAAAAACAAAAGTGAAACTAGAGGCACATTATATGTATGCACTTGTATGTCTCTAGACACTGTAAACAGTCATTTCCTCCAAAAATATAGTTATCCATTAGTGACCCTTTAAGGGCTAGCTTGTGAGAAAGAGTAATTGACTTTATAGATTGTGTAGTGACATTATTTTTTTATCCTTGGTTTTGGACAGGAAAAGATGAATCTCTTTAACCGACCCGACTTCTTGGAGATCTTCATTGATAGGTGGCAAGAACTTCCTGTTCTGTGGGCCACCAAAGACCCCATCTCTAGAAATAGAGAATTGCGCAAAACTGCACTGGAGAGCCTGCTCCCACTTGTGCGGAGACAGGTGGGGTTTGATGTGACAACTGACCAGTTGGAGGTCAAAATTGGGACCTTGAGAGGCACCTACAGGAAGGCACGCAACAAGGTCTTGGCTTCGATGAGGTCTGGAGCTGGAGCAGGGCGGGTATTTAAACCCAAGTTGTGGTACTACAGCAAACTGAGCTTCCTGGATGAACACCTGGAGGTTAGGGAGTCACTTTCTAGCCTTCGCCCCAGAAGCCACAGAAGGTCCAGCCTTCCCTCCAGCCAACCTGCTGCTCCCTCTGCAGAAGAACCCTCTCAGCAGCCTTCCATCCTGGATGAAGATCCGGATTTGCCCAGCTGGAGCCAGGTATATAGTACTTTCAATGTGCAAATGTGTGGTGTTTAAATGTTGTTAAAGAGATGTAAATTAAGATATTAAAGGTAAATAAAAATTAGATCTAAAAGTGTTATTCCTAAAATTTGTCAGTATTGGCCATGAATTTTTGTGGTGTGATTGACCATAAAACATGGGTCAGAATGATTGGCTTAGCTAAGTCGTGACAAAAAAAAATGCAACAGTCAGGAGCTTAAATAAATAAAACAAAAATTTTATAAAATAGTAAAACTTTACTTTTTTTCCATACACAGGACGAGACCAGGCAGCAGGAGGATCAGGAAAATGCCAGGCAGGAGGAGGACAGGGTGAGTGGCTTGGAGGAGGCTGCAGGCCCAAGTATCTTGGACGTGTTGGCAGGCCCAAGTATCAGTAACGTGGTGGCAGGCCCAAGTGGAGCGGATGAGGTGGCAGGCCCAAGTGGGTTGCACGAGGTTGCTGGGCCAAGCACAAGATGCCAGGTGTCTCCTCTTCGTCTGCGTCCGAGAAGGCAGGTGAGGGATACAAGGGTGCGTGACGCCTCACTAGCCCTCATTCGGGACGCCCATGCAACCCTGCAACAGCCTCCCACTGCTCAGGAGGGATTTGTCACAGTGGTTTTGGCCAAAATGTCAGAAATGACATTAGACCAACGCCTCCTCTTTGAGGGCCTCCTCATCACCCTCGCAAATCAGGGGGTGAGGGGTCTTCTCACGGAGGACACTGTGATTTGCCGCCATCCCCATCCTCACACACCACATAACTCCCAAGCTCCCCCACCTTCTTCTTCTTCTCATGCTCCTTCTCAAGCTCCCCCACCTTCTTCTTCTTCTTCTTTTTCTCATGCTCCTTCTCAAGCTCCCCCACCTTCTTCTTCTTCTCATGCTCCTTCTCAAGCTCCCCCACCTTCTTCTTCTTCTTCTTCTCATGCTCCTTCTCAAGCTCCCCCACCTTCTTCTTCTTCTCATGCTCCTTCTCAAGCTCCCCCACCTTCTTCTTCTTCTCATGCTCCACCTGAACATTCTTCTTCCTCTTCTTCTCCTGCTCCTTCTGAACATTCTTCTTCCTCTTCTTCTCCTGCTCCATCTGAACATTCTTCTTCCTCTTCTTCTCCTGCTCCATCTGAACATTCTTCTTCCTCTTCTTCTCCTGCTCCATCTAAACATTCTGCTTCCTCTTCTTCTTCTACTACTCCTCCTCCTTCTACTGCTCCTCCTCCTTCTACTCCTCCTCCTTCTACTCCTCCTCCTTCTACTACTCCTCCTCCTTCTACTCCTCCTCCTTCTACTGCTCCTCCTCCTTCTACTCCTCCTCCTTCTACTGCTCCTCCTCCTTCTACTCCTCCTTCTACTGCTCCTCCTCCTTCTACTCCTCCTCCTTCTACTGCTCCTCCTCCTTCTACTCCTCCTTCTACTACTCCTCCTCCTTCTACTGCTCCTCCTCCTCCTCCACCTCCTCCTCCACCACCGTCGGCTACTCATCCTCCACCACCTTCGTCTACTCCTCCTCCTGGCATGAGTACTACCCCTGTGGCACCACCTCCAGCCAGGCAGAAGAGGAAGGCTGCTGAGAAGGCTGCAGAGAAGGTGAAAGAGCAGGCTGCAGGGAAGCCACCAAGGAAGGCCTTGAAGAAATCAAGAAAGTGACTCCCTTACTTCCATGTGGTGTACCAGAGTTCAGGCTGCTGTAGTACCACAACCTGGTGACATCTGCCTGCCCTGCTCCAGTTTCTGACCTCGGGGAGTCCAAGACCTTGATGCGTGACTTCCTGAATGAACCTCTCAAGTCCCCATTTTGGCCTCCAACTGATCACCAGTCACATCAGGCCACACCTGGCTGTGCACAAATGGCAGCAAGCTCTCCAGTGCTGACTTTTGCATATTAAATTTTTTTTTATTACCAAAATAAATGGTACATTTTTTTTTTACAGTTCATACTTGTCCTTGTATTTTTTTACATTTCAATTTTGCAAGTGAGAAGGCAGGTTCTTATTTTGTAAAAATTGGATATAAGGTGTAATTTGAAAGGGACACATGAGATAAGACAAAGCAATAAGGTTTCTATGGGGGGAACTTGACATTACAAAAAATAAAAGGATTTGCATTTTTTAAAAATTTAAAATTAAGGTGATTAAAAGCAGGATTTAAAACACACGACCAAAATAAGGTGACAATAAAAAAAAAATATATATATTGAGTCCAGTAAGAAAAAGGTTCCACCTAATTTTAAGGAACTCTGTGTGAATATCGTATAAAAAAATTATTATATTGCTGTTTTGTGCCCTTAGGAAAAATTGTGTAAAGCGCTGCAAATAAACGATTAAATAATGTTGGAAGCGACACGAATGTGCTATCTCCATTCCAAACGCTAGTTTTACCTATGTTGGTCTCCAGTGTCTAAGTTTTTGACAGGTTTCTTAGCATACACACGACCGAGTTTCTCGTTTAAAAAACAGCCCGATGAAGAACTCGTCGAGCCAAAATCCACTGCCATCGAGAAAATAGAGAACCTGCTCTCTATTTGCTCGACGAGTTCCTCGGCGGCTCCATCGGGCCGAAAATGTACACACGACCGAGTTTCTCGACAGAATCCGGCTCTTCACCGAGATTCTCGACGAATTCTGCCGAGAAACTCTGTCGTGTGTACGAGGCCTTACTCCTCTCCTTTCTCAGTCTCACTGGCTTTGCTGAAGCAGCAGGAGCCATTGGACCCCAGCTGCTGTCAGTCAAATGATGTGGCCGGGGGAGGGGTCAAGCTTTGCTGTCTGTGTCTATGGACACAGACAGTGCGGCTTGGGATCAATCCCACAGGTGTGCCATGATAGGAAGCGGTGTCCTATGGGAGCCCACTGAGAAGTAGAGGAGCTAGGATCGGCGGCGGGAGGACTCAAGAAGAGGAAGTTCACAGTCGCTTTGTGCAATTCCACTGCAGAGTGCAGATAAGTATAAACTTGTTTGTTATTTTACCTCCTTAGCGGTAATCCCGAGTGTGGCTAGGGGTAAATTTTCATTACCAAAAGCGGTAACCCTGAGCCACACTCGGGATCGCATTGCAGGATCCATGTACAGCGTACTTATCTTGTCCCCAGGATCCTGCGATGTCTGCCCGCTGTGTCTGCGAGCCGTGTCTCCGCTCGATTCACAGTGCCCGAGTGCCAAGCTCCGCTCCCTGCAATACAGATTACAGTACTGTATCAAATAATTACACATCCCTTTTGTCCCTGGTGGTTTGTCCAGTGTCGTGCATCCAGTCTTATATCATAAATACTGTTCTTTCTGTCTGAAAACTGGAGGTTTGTCCATGGGAACCAAAAAGTGTCCCTTTATGTCAAAAGTGCTTTTAGAGCAGCTAGAAAACAGCGATAATAAATTAGAATCACTTGCAGAATTGAGCGATAGTAATTTGTGGGGAAATTCATCATCAAACACTGAAAGTAATGACAGCGACAATTCTGCAACTGAGCAAATTTCAGTGATTTTGATTTGATTACATTATTGAATAATTTTTATTATTATTATATTATTATTTGTTATAATTATTTATAGTTTTTTTATTATATTATAATTACGGTTGTCCCGATACCGATACTAGTATCGGTATCGGTACTGATACCAAGCATTTCCCTGAGTACTTGTACTCAGGGAAATGCTCCGATGCTTCACCCGATACCTGGGCAGTCAGGGATGATGGGTGCGGCGGGGGGAGTTACAAGCACCGGTCTCCCTGTATAGATTTCAATAAAGCCTGATAGCTTCTCCCCGGACCCCACCTCCCCTTTCATTTGCTTTAGTGAAATTTATACAGCGGTGATCAGTGCTTGTAACTCCCCCCAAAGCCGCACCGATCACCTCTGACTGTCCCTGTATCCTCCTCCAGTCCCCCTCCACGCTCCGTGTCCCCCCTCTGTGCTGCTGTCCTCCTCCACACTCTGTGTCCTGTCTCCACCGTGATGCTGCTCTCCCCCTCCGTGATGCTGCTCTCCCCCTCCGTGATGCTGCTCTCCCCCTCCGTGATGCTGCTCTCCCCCTCCGTGATGCTGCTCTCCCCCTCCGTGATGCTGCTCTCTCCCTCCGTGATGCTGCTCTCCCCCTCCGTGATGCTGCTCTCCCCCTCCGTGATGCTGCTCTCCCCCTCCGTGATGCTGCTCTCCCCCTCCGTGATGCTGCTCTCCCCCTCCGTGTAGCTGCTCTCCCCCTCCGTGATGCTGCTCTCTCCCTCCGTGATGCTGCTCTCCCCCTCCGTGATGCTGCTCTCCCCCTCCGTGATGCTGCTCTCCCCCTCCGTGATGCTGCTCTCCCCCTCCGTGATGCTGCTCTCCCCCTCCGTGTAGCTGCTCTCCCCCTCCGTGATGCTGCTCTCCCCATCCGTGATGCTGCTCTCCCCCTCCGTGATGCTGCTCTCCCCCTCCGTGATGCTGTGCTGTCCCCTCCGTGATGCTTTGCTGTCCCCTCTGTGATGCTTTGCTGTTCCCTCCGTGATGCTGCGGTCCCCTCTGTGATGATGCTCTCCCCCTCCGTTCTTCTGCTGTCCCCCTCTGCACTCCGTGTCCCCCTCCATGTACTCCTCCACTCCCTCTGTCCTCGATCTGTCAGGATGGAGAGTGGAGGTAGGAGCCGCTAAATCCGGCTCCTACCTTTTCCGAATGAACAGAGTCAGTGATCACTGACTCTGTCCATTCACATAACTGAAACATCACTGTATTTACGATGCTTCAGTTTATGAATAAAGAGGAGCCGCTTTCTCCTCTCCATTCATTTTAGCTGAGGCTGCAGAGAAAGGGACTGGGGAATCTGTGTCCATAGTCCCTTTCTCTGTCTCAAAGGGGAGATGTCAGGGGAAAAAAACAAAAACAAATTGCAATAAATAATAAAACATTTTTTTTTAAATAATAAAAATTAAACTAAAAAACACACTGACACAATCCACCCCCCCCCCCCTTAAAAAAAAAAGAAGAAGAAAGAATTGTAAAAAAAAAAAAAATACTGACACATGTGCCACTGTCACAATCGGTATCGGTGAGTACTTGAAAAAAAGTATCAGTACTTAGTTACATAGTTAGTCAGGTTGAAAAAAGACACAAGTCCATCCAGTTCAACCACAAAAAACAAAAAATAAAAAAACACAGTAAAATCCTATACACCCAACTCCATACCCACAGTTGATCCAGAGGAAGGCAAAAAACCCCAGCGGAGCATGATCCAATTTGCTACAGCAGGGGAAAAAATTCCTTCCTGATCCCCCGAGAGGCAATCGGATTTACCCTGGATCAACTATACCTACAAATCTTAGTACTCAGTTATATTCTGTACATTTAGGAAAGAATCCAGACCTTTCTTAAAGCAATCTACTGAGCTGGCCAGAACCACCTCTGGAGGGAGTCTGTTCCACATTTTCACAGCTCTTACTGTGAAAAAACCTTTCCGTATTTGGAGGTGAAATCTCTTTTCCTTTAGACGTAAAGAGTGCCCCCTTGTCCTCAGTGATGACCGTAAAGTGAATAACTCAACACCAAGTTCACTGTATGGACCTCTTATATATTTGTACATGTTGATCATATCCCCCCTTATTCTCCTCTTCTCAAGAGTGAATAAATTTAGTTCCTCTAATCTTTCCTTATAGCTGAGCTCCTCCATGCCTCTTATCAGTTTGGTTGCTCTTCTCTGCACTTTCTCCAGTTCTCCTATATCCTTTTGGAGAACTGGTGCCCAAAACTGAACTGCATATTCCAGATGAGGTCTTACTAATGATTTGTACAGGGGCAAAATTATATCTCTGTCTCTGGAGTCCATACCTCTCTTAATACAAGAAAGGACTTTGCTCGCTTTGGAAACCGCAGCTTGGCATTGCATGCCATTATTGAGCTTATGATCAACTAAAACCCCCAGATCCTTCTCCACTACAGACCCCCCCAGTTGTACTCCCCCTAGTATGTATGATGCATGCATATTCTTAGCCCCCAAGTGCATAACTTTACATTTATCTACATTAAACCTCATCTGCCACTTAGTCGCCCAATCAGACAGAGCATTGAGGTCGGCTTGTAAATTGGAGACATCCTGTAAGGACGTTATTCCACTGCATAGCTTGGTGTCATCTGCAAAGACAGAAATGTTACTTTTGATCTCAAACCCAATATCATTTATAAATATATTGAAAAGTAAGGGTCCCAGCACTGAACCTTGGGGTACACCACTCATAACATTGGACCATTCAGAGTAAGAATCATTAACCACAACTCTCTGAATTCTGTCTTTCAGCCAGTTTTCTATCCATTTACAAACTGATATATCCAATCCTGTAGACCTTACCTTACACATGAGCCGTGTGTGCGGAACTGTATCGAACGCTTTTGCAAAATCCAAATATATCACGTCCACAGCCACGCCTCTGTCCAGGGTTTTACTTACCTCTTCATAAAAGGAAATCAGGTTTGTCTGACAACTTCTGTCTTTCATGAATCCATGTTGTCTGCTGCTTAAATAGTTTTTTTCCTGCAAGAACTCATCCATGTGGTCTTTTATTAAACGTTCCAGTATCTTCCCAACTATAGAAGTTAAACTAACAGGTCTATAGTTACTTGGTAAAGACTTTGTTCCCTTTTTAAATATGGGCACCACATTGGCCCTGCGCCAATCCAGTGGTACTATTCCTGTCTTTAATGAGTCCCTAAATATTAGATACAGTGGCTTTGAAATGACAGAGCTCAACTCTTGTACTTAAAAAAGTGGTATCGGGACAACCCTAATAATAATTTATGAGTTTGTGTTTCAAACTTTATCATACTCGGGATGTCTCCTCTTTGAGTATGCCCCACAGATGCTCAATAGGGTTTAGGTCTGGAGACATGCTTGGCCAGTCTGTCACCTTTACTCTCAGCTTCTTTAGCAAGGCAGGGGCCGTCTTTGAGGTGTGTTTGGGGTCGTTATCATGTTGGAATACTGCTCTAAGGCCCAGTCTATGAAGGGAGGGGATCATGCTCTGCTTCAGTATGTCACAGTACATGTTCTCAGTATAAGAGAGTTACAGTTACAGTATGAGAGAGTGAGAGCGATAACACAAAATTTAACACACCTGCTCCCCATTCACACCTGAGACCTTGTAACACTAACAAGTCACATTACACTGTGGAGGGAAAATGGCTAATTGGGCCCAATTTGGACATTTTCACTTAGGCCCCTTTCACATTGAGGAGTTTTTCAGGCGGTACAGTGCTAAAAATAGCGCTGCTATCCTGCCTGAAAAACTCCTTCACTGCAGACTCAATGTGAAAGCCTGAGGGCTTTCACACTGAGGCGATGCGCTGGCAGGAGACAAAAAAATCTCAGCATCTTTGGAGCGGTGAGAGGAGCGGCATGTATACCGCTCCTTCACCGCTCCCTCCCATTGAAAACAATGGGAAACCGTGGCAATACCGCCCACAATGCGCCTCTATAGAGGTGCATTGCGGGTTGTATTAACCCTTTATCGGCCGCTAGCGGGGGTTAATACCGCACCGCTAGCGGCTGATTCCCGCGGCAATCCCGGCAGTATAGCGCCGCTATTTTTAGTGGCGTTATACCACCACCGCGGCTCCTGCCCCAGTCTGAAAGGGGCCTTAGGGGTGTACTCACTTTTGTTGCCAGCGGCTTAGCCAGTAATGACTGTGTGTTGTGTTATTTTGAGGGGACAGCAAATTTACACTGTTATGCCCCTTTCACATGGGACGGACCGTTCAGATCTGTTTTTCGGTGGACCTGAACAGACGCTCCATGCAGGTCTATGGAGCGACGGATGTCAGCGGTGACATACCCGCTGACATCCGATGCGCTAAATTCAGACGGATGGAAACACTATTTTTCATCCATCGGACGAATCGAATTGGATGAAAATGGACAGGCGGTCCGTTTTCATCCGATCCCCCATAGAGGAGAGCGTCGCTCTGACAGGTCGGTCCCTGCACAGTGTGCAGAGACCGAGCTGTCATCTGCCTGCTCAGCGGGGATCAACGTAGTGATCCCTGCGGAGCAAAGCGGAGTCCGTACATGGACATGTCCGTGTAAAAGGGCCCTTATACAAGCTGTAAACTCACTACTTTACATTGTAGCAAAGTGTAATTTTTTCAGTGTTGTCACATGAAAAGATATAATAAAATATTTACAAAAATGTGAGGCGTGTACTCACTTTTGTGAAATACTGTATATACATTCCCTGCAGAGGCGTAACTAGAACCTTCAGGGCCCCGGGGGAAAGAAACCACGGAGGGCCCCCCTGACCTCCAGCCAGGGCCCTTCCCACTGATCCCGGGGGGCAATATGACCTGGATAGGAGGGGGAACAAATCCTCTTTATTTTCCTCTTGCTGCCACTTAATGTCTATCGGAGGGAAAGGAGGAGAAGCAGACTTTTGGTGGCGACAGGAGAAAAATGGAGGGGATTTGTTCCTCTAAATGCCCCCCATCCAAGTGTTTAGGGGCAACATGTGCGCTGTTGCAATTGTGACCCCTGTAGCTACGTCCCTGGGATGAGTGGCAGCAGTGGTGGTGGGGGATGGGATCAGTGGTGGTTGGGGAGGGATAGGATCAGTGGCATCGGCGGCGATGGTGGAAGATGGGTAAGTGGCAGCAGTGGGGGGGGGGGGGGTCAGTGGCAACAGTGGTGGTTGGGTGGGGATGGGATCAGTGGCAGCAATGGTGGTTGGGTGGGGATGGGACTAGTGGTGGTGATGTGGGGGGCATCAGTGGCAGTAGTGGTGGTGATGTGGGGGAGAATTAGTGGCAGTAGTGATGATGTGGGGGGGATCAGTGGCAGTAGTGGTGGTAATGTGGGGGGGATCAGTGGCAGTAGTGGTGGTAATGTGGGGGGGATCAGTGGCAGTAGTGGTGGTAATGTGGGGGGAGATCAGTGGCAGTAGTGGTGGTGATGTGGGGGGGGGGGATCAGTGGCAGTAGTGGTAGTAATGTGCGGGGAGATCAGAGGCAGTAGTGGTGGTGATGTGGGGGATCAGAGGCAGTAGCATACCTCCCAACTTTGAGATGGGAATGAGGGACACCTATCAGCAAAAGTATGCAGGCATAGGACACACCCCTTGCTACACCCCCTTAAAGGAGAATTGTACAAAAAAAACAAGATTGGTTAAACCCACAAGTGCTTTTTTTGACCAATACTATTCCTTTATATTGGCTTTTGGAATTTACAAATGCAGCAATTTAGAATTTGGATGAAAGGTTTAGCGCTGGAATTTCCTGGAAAACACGTTTTCATAGATAAAAAGTACATTTTATATACAACTACATAGATCAGACCAAAATGAGGGACAAATGAGGAGGAATGAGGGACAGAGAGACATTGCTCCAAATCAGGGACAGTCCCTCGAAATCAGGGACAGTTGGAAGCTATGCAGTAGTGGTGATCGGGGGTATCAGTGGCAGTAGTGGTGGTGATGTGGGGGGATCAAAGGCAGTAGTGGTGGTGATGTGGGGGGATCAAAGGCAGTAGTGGTGGTGATGTGGGGGGGGGTCAGAGGCAGTAGTGGCGGTGATATGGGGGGATCAGTGACAGTAGTGGTAGTGATGTGGGGGGGATCAGAGGCAGTAGTGGTGGAGATGTGGGAGTATCAGAGGCAGTAGTGGTGGAGATGTGGGAGTATCAGAGGCAGTAGTGGTGGAGATGTGGGAGTATCAGTGTCAGTAGTGGTGGTGATATGGGGGAGGGGGTCAGTGGCAGTAGTGGTGGTGGGGTGGGCATCAGTGGCAGTAGTGGTGGTGGGGTGGGTATCAGTGGCAGTAGTGGTGGTGGGGTGGGCATCAGTGGCAGTAGTGGTGGTGGGCATCAGTGGCAGTAGTGGTGGTGATGTGAGGAGGGGGGGGGGATCAGTGGCAGTGTTGATTTAGAGGGATTTTTTTATGTGGTATGTATAATATATGTTTTGTTTATGTGGTATGTTTTGTGATGTAGATTTTTGTTTGTGTGGTATGTATAATGTAGATTTTTATGTATGTTGTATGTTTTGTATTGTAGATTTTTGTTTATGTGGTATGTATAATGTAGCTTTTTGTGTATGTGGTATATATAATGTATATTTGTGTTTATGTGGTACATATAATGTATATTTTTATTTATGTGGTAAGTTTTGTAATGTATATTTATGTTTATATGGTATGTATGATGTATATTTTTGTGTATGTGGTATATATAATGTTTATGTGGTACGTATAATGTATATTTTTATTTATGTGGTATGTTTTGTAATGTATATTTTTTCTTATATGGTATGTATAATGTATATTTTTATTTGTGTGGTATATTTTTGCTTATATGGTATGTATAATGTATATTTTTGATTCTCGTTTGGTAACTTTTGAATAAGCTATGGCTTCTCAACTGTAAGTCACATTGTATATGACCTAATTGTTGTTGATATTATATACCACGTTTATTATTTACCTCTCTCCTTTGTTCACCAAGCTTTATTTAATAGAAGTTTGTAAGCAAAAAATAGAAAACGGGATCATCGAGCAGGTGGATTATTTTTGAAGAATAAAGATGTGGTTTAGTGTCCCTTTAATGACCTGATCAGATGACACTGGCAGCCTATCCAGTCCCCGCCCTTCGGACAGTCCCTTCCCCGCCAGGTGCACATCCTGGTACAACTCCGCCACACAGGGGTGCAACGCCGCGAGCCAAGGGGGGCACGCCGTCATCTCTCCGCCAATCAGAGCCTGGGGGGGCGCGGCCTGAGTTTCCCAAGACTGTCAGCACATGTTTAAATGGCAGAAGTTTGGCTGCGTGTGGGAGCATTAGAGGACTAGTCCGATCTGGAGTTACAGCGTGCAAGGTGACAGCCGAGGACAGATCAGCACAAAGCCATGTCACCACTGAAGGTCTGCATTGTGGGCTCTGGCAACTGGTCAGTATATACAGTATGTGCCTGATATACATAGGGAGGCTTCTAAGAAGAATTCTGTGCAAATGTTATATACAGTGTAACCTGCTGGCTGCTACATAAGAAGTCTTATGATAATAATAATAATACTCCTATGTAAATGTTATATACAGTGTAACCTGCTGGCTGCTACATAAGGAGTCTTATGATAATAATAATAAATAATGATAATAATAATAATAATCCTATGTAGATGTTATATACAGTGTTACCTGCTGGCTGCTACATAAGGAGTCTTATGATAATAATAATAATAATAATAATAATCCTATGTAAATGTTATATACAGTGTTACCTGCTGACTGCTACATAAGGAGTCTTATGATAATAATAATAATAATCCTATGTAGATGTTATATACAGTGTAACCTGCTGGCTGCTACATAAGAAGTCTTATGATAATAATAGTAATAATAATAATAATAATCCTATGTAGATGTTATATACAGTGTAACCTGCTGGCTGCTACATAAGAAGTCTTATGATAATAATAGTAATAATAATAATAATAATAATAATCCTATGTAGATGTTATATACAGTGTAACCTGCTGGCTGCTACATAAGAAGTCTCATGATAATAATAATAATCCTATGTAGATGTTACTTGCTGGTTGCTACATAAACAGTAGACATAGGAGTCTTAGGAAAATAATAATAATGATAATAATAATAATCCTATGTAGATGTTATATACAGTGTTACCCGCTGAATGCTACATAAGGAATCATATGATAATCATCCTATGTAGATGTTATGTACAGTGTTATCTGTTGACTACTACAGAAGGCGTTAGTAACTCTTGTAGATATTGGCCCGGATTCAGAAACGAGATACGACGGCGTATCTCCCGGTCGTATCTATGCGCCTGATTCAGAGAATCAGTTACGCATAGATATCCCTAAGATCCGACTGGTGTAAGTGTCTTACACCGTCGTATCTTAGGCTGCATATTCACGCTGGCCGCTAGGTGGCGATTCCGTATAGTTACGCGAGGAATATGCAAATTAGGTATTTACGCCGATTCAGAAACGAACGACCGCCCGGCGTTTTTTTTTTTTACGTCGTTCGGTTTTTTCCGGCGTAAAGTTACCCCTGCTATATGAGGGGTATGTGCGGCGTATCCTATGTTAAGTATGGCCGTTGGTTTCACGCGTCGAATTTTGAAAATTTGATGTCGTTTGCGTAAGTCGTTCGCGAATAGGGCTTTGCGTAAGTTACGTTCACGTCGAAACTATTTGGACTATTTAGAGACTTCAACTGTGCAGGTAAACTGGGGCAGCCACAATTTGAAATTGGCTTTGCAGCGTAATTTCGAGAATGCGCACTAGGTTTCTTTCACGAACGGCGCATGCGGCATTCACAAAAAATGTAAAATACGCGGGGTCATGTTAAATTTATATAAAACACGCCCACAACATCCCCATGTGAATTAGGCGGGCTTACGCCGGCCCACATACGTTACGCCGCCGTAACTTAGGGCGCAAGTTCTTTCTGAATACGGAACTTGCGCCCAAAGTTACAGCGGCGTAACGTATCTAAGATACGTTACGCCGGAAGAAAGATAGAGCATTCTATCTGAATCCGGCCCATTATATCCAATGCTAAGTGTTGATCAGCAGTCCAGATCTGGTAGAAGGTGCCGGGGTTGTCACTGAGCAGTTGACATTCTATGTGTCCCATGTCGGTGCATGTGATTTGGACAGAACTGCCTTTGTTTATTGTTCATTCAGCGACAGCGGGACATAATCCAACCACAATAAATTCCATGCTGTGCGGTTCTTCCATCAGATTCTGTTCTGTGCACTCACCAGATCATTGTACGCATATTTACAGTCTAATTTCCTTTTTCATACTCTGAAGTTATGTAAACAATAAACACTCCATTGTTTACCACCTAACCAATCCCACTTTGTAACCATTGTCGTTTCCTTTTTGTTTGAGCGAACTATGCAGGAGACATGAGCAAAAATGTAAAAAAAATTATAATTTTGCAGCACTGAATACAATGGAGACTGGAAACAGATCGGTTTTTGTACTTTGCATGTCAGCCTTAGGGCTCTTGCACACCAAAAATGTCAGTAAAATTTGTTTTTTTACTGATCCAAATGCAGTCTGGTGTCTTCAATGGTATCAGTGAACTAAGTTACGTTTAGATCAGTAAAAAAAAAAACCAAAAAAAAAAACCCGCAAATTTGGTTACCAATGTTTTTTATTGACAATAGATAAATATGGAACAAAGTTATTTTCCAGTATGATGAAAGATATGTGGATGGGAGATTTATCAATGTAACACATTGTGGTGACATCAATGTAAAATCTGCTACATCACTACTAGCACATAAATCAGAATAATGGAACATTTTAGGAGACACTTTACATTTTGATCATCTGCATTTTAGAGCACAGTGATCATCTGCATTTTAGAGCATTTTTATGGTCTCCTACTTTTTATTTGTGAAAAGCCTTCTTTATGAGACTTCCTTGTTAAATAAGCCCAACCATGACCATTAAAGTGGAGGTTCCATCAAAAAAAACTATTTTGCTTTAAACTGTAGCTTACGACTAAAAAAGAAAAAAAAAAGTTTTTTTTTTTTTTTTTACTCATCTGGAAATGCCTGTTGCTATGCGGTCCCACGAAATCTGCCTTTGAAACCACCTAGGATTCTGACATCATCTCCCTCTAATGCTCCTGGTGTCATCATTTCCCAGGATGCATTGCGCTGTCCAATTATCACTCCCCATCCAAGACTTCCAGGAAGTAAGTGCCTGTAGGCTTCACAATGCCCAGAAGCAAAATGACAACGGTGTAGATGTAGTTTTATAAACTATCTTTTTTGAATATCTATGCAGATCGGCGGCGGATTGTAAAATAGTAAGTGACCAGATTTATACTGTATTATAAAAACGCAGGATGAAAGGACATACATTTAAAAAATGCTAATTGTGGTTGGAACTCCGCTTTAAGTATAAAGCTTTGGGGGGAAAAGTAGCATGAACCCCACAGAGACCAGTAGGTACTCACCATTTATAGGGCAGCACACTGGCTTAGTGGTTAGCACTCCTGTCTTGCAGCACTGGGGTCTTCAGCATGATGACCAACCAGGACACTACCTGCATGGAGTTTGCATGTTCTCCCTGCGCTTGTATGGCGTACCTCCAACTCTGCTGGTAGAATAATTGGCTGCTGTCCAATGTAAGAGATCTTAGATTGAGAGTCCACAGAGAATGAGTGCACGAAAAATGATTTGTGAAATGATAAAACTTTTTCAAGCTCCTTTTTTCTTTATACTGGCTTTACAGAATGCCAAATGCAAAAACATAGAAGTTGAATACAATTTCTATTACTGTATAATACTTTTAGCAGTTAATTAGTACATAACTAATAGAGGTGTATATATCAAAGGGACAATGGGGCAGGAAAGAGGGAGGAATTGGGGGATATGCTGAATATTTCTAACTCCCATCAGTGGGATGCAGGTTCTGCTGAGGGTGATCACAATCACAAGACTCTCTGTAGGTCAAACAAAAATCAGCAATCCTCTTTCTCTGCATACAATTGACTTTAGTCCTGTATACAAAGCATATGTTATGCTGACCCTATGACATCATTACTTTGAACCTCTCACCCAGAACAAGTATTCGGATCAGAAAAGTCAGAAGTCTCTGTGTAAGAGGGTCAGCATGTCAGGGAGACAGCTGGTATTTTCAGAAGTAAAGAACAACTTTGACAGCCTCAATGTTTCTCCCCATGACAGATTTCCTTTATTTTTTATACTGATAAGTTGTCATAATGCTGCAAGCTCCTTTATTGCCTTCAGTGTCCCTATACTACAGATGGTGGCAGTGAGTGTCCCTGATCCGATGATATCATTAGATCAAAGTTCTCCTGAGATCTGTTTTATTATTGATCTGGATATTCTCTACCAATGTTTATGGCAAGCATAGTACACACATGTCCATAGGCCACTGAATATTATCTCAAAGATATCACCCCAGCTCATAACCTCTGTACCATCGTAAATGTGCTTGACAGAGCAAATTCCGTCCTAACGCAGGCTATCCTTTTACATGTGCCCTTTGCATGCTAAGAGTAGCTGAAGGAGTGCAACGCTTTATTAACACAAAAAAAACAACAGATTCCCTCTCCTGAGAACGTTTTCATTTGTAAATCAAAGGGGTCATAGTCTCCTAAATAAATCAACATTTTCTCAAATTACTTTTAGCATTGGAACTGGTGGTTGTTATGAGTTGAAAAGCATCTGGACACATGACACTGATGTGAATGTACAATGTATATGTAAAAGCGCTGCGTAAATTGACAGCGCTATATAAGTACCGTATATACTCGAGTATAAGCCAAGTTTTTCAGCCCTTTTTTTAGGGCTGTAAATACCCCTATCGGCTTATACTCGAGTCAGTGTACCTTGGGCGTCCAATTTTTAAAACTCGCGGCTTCCTCCTGGTCCCGTCCCGTTCTGTGATAGGTGTTTGACACTGTGTTCAGTGTTCTGCCTATCACGGACGTTCTTTCATTCTCGAACTCAATTTCCCAGCAGACACTGTGTTCACTGTTCCCCCTATCACGGACCTTCTCTTGTCTGAAAATGAACGTCTGTGATAGACGGAACACTGAACCCAGTGTCAAACGCCTGTCACGGGACAGGACCAGGAGGAAGCCGCGAGTTTTCAAAAATGGACGCCCGCAGCGCAGCCTGTCAAGAATTTCAGGTACGCTGCAATGGGCAAAGTGAGGTTGTAATGGGCACAGTGAGGTAATGGGCACAGTGAGGTAATGGGCACAGTGAGGATGAGCACAGTGAGGTTGCAATTGGCACAGTGAGGCATGCAAATGGGCACAGTGAGGTGTGCAGATGGGCATTATTGACCCTCTTTTCTGCTTACAGTGGCTGCTGCATTCTCACCCTAGGCTTATAGTCAAATCAATAAGTTTTCCCATTTTTTTGTGGTAAAATTAGGTGCCTCATCTTATACTCGGGTCGGCTTATTCTCGAGTATATACGATACCTGAAATAATAATAATAATAATAATAATAATAATAATAATTACACCTTAAAAAAAATGGGTGGAATAAACTTGAATCAAACATCCTGGAAAACCGACAATGTAAACATAATGTTATGGATAGGGTTCATCTTTCTTCACCTTCTGCTCTAGCATCTGCTATGAGGGGAGATCTAAATTGTTACAGATAGGAAATCTCCTGATGGGGACACCTGTTTTGCTGACAACTGACAAAAGTGCAACTTCCCCTCACTTAGGGCCCTTTCACATGTGCGGACCGTATGTCCGCATTTTCATCCATCCGTTTGCGGATGAAAACGGGACATACATTGGTCCCTATGTGATTGCGGGTGTCAACGCATGAACATCCGCTGACACCCGTAATCACCCGCCTCCGCAAAGCTCCGATTTTGCGGACGGAAGAAAATCCTATTTTTTCATCCATCTGTGGATCGGATCGGATGAACACGGACATACGGTCCGTGTTCATTCGATCCCCTCATAGGGGAGAGCGAAGGATAGACAGGGCGGTCCCTGCACAGTGTGCGGGGACCGCCCTGTCAGCCGACGGCTCAGCGGGAATTTTACGGAGGATC
Source organism: Rana temporaria (assembly GCF_905171775.1). Lineage (NCBI taxonomy): Eukaryota > Metazoa > Chordata > Amphibia > Anura > Ranidae > Rana > Rana temporaria. The sequence goes on from NC_053490.1 coordinate 64,248,692, forward strand.
CCCGGTGAGCTGACGGACACACGGAGGCGGATCATTACTGATCCGCCCCGTGTGAAAGGGCCCTAAGGGAAGAGTTCTCTCACCTCCTGTTATATTTCCAGACAGGGAGTAAGGAGAAAAGTCCCAAACAAGAACATAGACAGAAAGATCTATGACTTTTTCTATGTACACAAAAGGCCTATATGGGATTATAGGCAGGATGCCTGGACACACCAAATAACTACACCAATGTATAATATTATTATTATTATTTTTTATTAAATAAATAACAAAAACACATCTTTATTAAATATAAATGTTACTCATATATATTACTATATATATATTTTTTTTTTTTTGGATAAATTATGGCCGCGGCATTACTATTGGATTTAATTATTATAACCTTTAACTTAATCACATATATACCTTACTCAACCAATTGTTCAAACCAACATACACAACTCAGCCACTACGACTCGAGCTGCAATAAAATAACTTAAATAATCCAACTATCCCCTTTGTTACTGCAAAGAGATTTATCCACATAGTTTTCTGCCGCAACAAGGGTGGGTGGGTGGGAAGCCTCAGGAACGGACCCCCTCAGCCAGCTCCTTAAATAGGCCTTTCCCCACATTCTAGAATATTCCTACCTGTCAGATGACCTTAATTGACCTATCAGGTACCCTAAAATTCCTAAATTCTCCCCAGTAACCTGGCTAACTAGACCAATACCTGCCTTTCCCACCTAAGGGCCCTACTGACCAATCCTGGCTTTAGTTTTCACCCCTAGCAACAGCTGCCACCAATCCCTGCTGTTCCCGCTCAAACTAGCCACAAGGCCTTGAAACTTCCCCTGCCAGGAATCCCATAAGGAAAAGGGGGGCCTTGAAACAGTCCTTTCTCCTTTTCCCTCCTTCTCTCAAATATTGTTCACAAATCCGTCTATATCTGTGTTAGTGAGCACTTCTCCTTTGCCAAGATATTTCATCCACCTCAGGTGTGGCATATCAAGATGCTGATTAAACCGCAGGATTATTGCACAGGTGTGCCTTAGGCTGGCCACAATAAAAGACAACTCTAAAATGTGCAGTTTTACTGTATTGGGGTGTCCGGGGGTCCAAAAATCAGTCAGTGTCTGGTGTGACCACCATTTGCCTCACACAGCAGTACAGCACATCTCCTTCGCATAGAGTTGATCAGGTTGTTGATTGTGGTCTGTGGAATGTTGGTCCATTCCTCTTCAATTTCTGAGTGAAGTTGCTGTATATTGGCAGGAACGGGAACCCGCTGTCGCATACGCAGATCCAGAGCATCCCAAACATGCTCAATGGGGGACATGTCCCATGAGTATGCTGGTATACTCCTCCTTGCAACACAGGGCCGTGCATTATCATGCTGCAACATGAGGTGATGGTCGTGGATGAATGGCACAACAATGGGCCTCAAGATCTTGTCACGGCATCTCTGTGCATTCAAAATGCCATCAATAAAATGCACCTGTGTTCATTGTCCATAGCATATGCCTGCCCATACCCTAACCCAACCGCCACCAAGGGCCACTCCATCCACAACCGGTCACCCACATGACGTCATACACGCTGTCTACCACCTGCCCTGCACAGTGAAAAACTTGATTCATCCGTGAAGAGAACACCTCTCCAAAGTGCCAGATGCCACTGAATGTGAGCATTTTCCCACTCAAGTCGGTTATGATGACGAACTGCGGTCAGGTCGAGACCCCGCTGAGGATGACGAACATGCAGATGAGCTTCCCTAAAACGGTTACTGACAGTTTGTGCAGAAATTCTTTGGTTATGCAAACCGATTGTTGCAGCAGCTGTCCGGGTGGCTGGTCTCAGACGATCTTGGAGGTGAAGATGCTGGATGTGGAGGTCCTGGGCTGGTGTGGTTACACGTGGTCTGCAGTTGGATGTACTGCCAAATTCTCTGAAACGCTTTTGAAGACGGCTTATGGTAGAGAAATGAACATTCAATTCAAGGGCAACAGCTCTGGTGGACATTCCTGCAGTCATAATGCCAATTGCACGCTCCCTCAAATCTTGTGACATCTGTGGCATTGTGCTGTGTGATAAAACTGCACATTTTAGAGTGGCCTTTTATTGTGGCCAGCCTTATGGCTCGTAAACATGATCCGAATATCGTACAAAAAATGTCGCCCGAGGAAGAATCGTACGATAATCGGATCGTTAGTACAGAGCTTTCGAGAGCCGATCATGACAGTTCATCCGATATTATTTTATCGGACATGCACGAAAATGTTTCTCGTACAATACCAGATCGTACGATTTTCATATAGTCAGTACAGTTGTCGTCCGAAAATACAATACAAATACATTTACAACACATGACATCACTTACAATTTTTTTTTTCTGTCATACGAGAATTTTCGTGACTTTAATAACCATTTAATTTCTACTTGCGACTATTAAGCGAAAAAAGTCGTACAATCTGTTGTACGATATTCGGATTGTGTGTACGGGAAATAAGGCACACCTGTGCAATAATCATGCTGTCTAATCAGCATCTTGACATGCCACACCTGTGAGGTAAATGAATTATCTCGGCAAAGGAGACGTGCTCACTAACACAGATTTAGACAGTTTTGTGAACAATATTGGAGATAAATAGGCCTTTTGTGTACATAGAAAAAGTCGTAGATCTTTCAGTTCAGCTCATGATAAAAAGGAGCAAACACAAAAGTGCTGCGTTTATAATTTTGCTCAGTGTATATAACAAATAAAACAAAGTGCACTGAAATTAATGATAAACAAAATTTCTTCTAAAAAATTATGTTAGGTTCTGAAGAAGACGCTTGTCTGATTTTTTTCCTCAATATTATTGACGTTAAGACTAAACACTTAGGCCCGGATTCACGTAGAAGCGCGCATCTTTGTGCGGGCGTAACGTATCCTATTTACGTTACGCCTCCGCAACTTTGACAGGCAAGTGCCATATTCTCAAACCAAAGTTGCGGCGGCGTAGCGTAAATAGGCCGGCGTAAGCACACCTAATTCAAATGTGGAAGATGTGGGCGTGTTTTATGTAAATTTTGTGTGACCCCACGTAAATGACGCTTTTTACGAACGGCGCATGCGCCGTCCGTGAAAGTATCCCAGTGGGCATGCTGCAAATTAACCCACAAGAAGCCAATGCTTTCGACGTGAACGTAATTGACGCACAGCCCTATTCACAAACGACTTACGCAAACAAAAAATTAGACGCTGTTCCGACGTCCATACTTAACATTGGTACGCCTCATATAGCAGGGGTAACTTTACGCCGGGAAAAGCCTAACGTAAACGGCGTATCTGTACTGCGTCGGCCGGGCGTACGTTCGTGAATTGGCGTATCTAGCTGATTTACATATTTCTAGGCGTAAATCAGCGTACACGACCCTAGTGGCCAGTGTAAATATGCAGTTAAGATACGACGGCGTAAGAGACTTACGCTGGTCGTATCTTAGTGAAATTTTGGCGTATCTGATTCTTTGAATCAGGCGCCAAGATACGACGGCTCGGACTCAGAGTTACGACGGCGTATCTGGAGATACGCCGGCGTAACTCTGAGTCAGAGCCGTCGTATCTGGAGATACGCCGGCGTAACTCGTACGAGAATCCGGGCCTTAGCATCTACAAAATCCTGGAAAAGGAATTAGCAGGCCCTTCATCGTTTAATAAAACTGCTTGTTGAGATGAAGGGAGACATGACCAGAGCTTGGCAAAGGCTGAAAACTGGACAATTTCCTTAACCAACACACTACTGAAGTCTAGTTAAAGTTGAAAAGTATTTATAATGGATGCCTGGGGCTCCTTTTGGCAGGGGGGGCCAGGGCAATTTCCCCTTTTGCCCCGTACTAATCTGGCGCCGGCTTAAAGTGGTTGTAAACCCTATTTTTGGACTTCTACCTAGAATAAGGCTTACCTATAGGTAGTGGAAATATCTCCTAAACGTGCACCGTTTAGGAGATATTTCACTTGTAGTCCACAGATAATACAAACGGCGCATGCGTTGGGAAGAAACAAAACTCTGTGCCGTTTCTTCCCTAGCGCGTGCCGTTATTGTGCGCATGCGCGGAATGACATCATCGCGGCTCCGCCCAATCACAGTGCCGGAGCCACGATACCTGGAAGTATCCTCTGGGAGAGATGTCTGCGGCCGGAGGGGGAGACGAGGAAGGCTTCGGGGGCTTCGATCTAAGGTAAGTAATTCATAATGAGCTAGTATGCTAGTCATACTAGCTCATTATACCTTTGCCTTGCAGGGTTTTTTTTTTTTTAACCACTTCCCGACCGCCGCATGTACATATACGTCGGCAGAATGGCACGTACAGGCACATTGGTGTACCTGTACGTCCCTGCCTAGACGTGGGTCGGGGGTCCGATCGGGACCCCCCCCCCCGCTACATGCGGCGGTCGGGTTCCCTCGGGGAGCTATCCGGGACGACGGCGCGGCTATTTGTTTATAGCCGCTCTTTTGCGATCGCTCCCTGGAGCTGAAGAACTGGGAGAGCCGTATGTAAACACGGCTTCCCCGTGCTTCACTATGGCGCTGCATCGATCGAGTGATCCCTTATATAGGGAGACTCGATCGATGACGTCATTCCTACAGCCACACCCCCCTACAGTTGTAAACACTCACACAGTGAACCCTAACTCCTACAGCGCCCCCTGTGGTTAACTCCCAAACTGCAACTGTCATTTTCACAATAAAGAAGGCAATTGAAATGCATTTTTTGCTGTGAAAATGACACTGGTCCCAAAAATGTGTCAAAATTGTCCGAAGTGTCCGCCATAATGTCGCAGTCACGAAAAAAATCGCTGATCGCCGCCATTAGTAGTAAAAAAAAAAACAATTATTAAAAATGCAATAAAACTATCCCCTATTTTGTAAACGCTATGAATTTTGCGCAAACCAACCGATAAACGCTTATTGCGATTTTTTTTTACCAAAAATAGGTAGAAGAATACGTATCGGCCTAAACTGAGCAAAAAGTAAAAAATATTGAATTTTTTTCAAAATTGTCACTCTATTTTTGTTTATAGCGCAAAAAAATAAAAACCGCAAAGGTGATCAAATACCACCAAAAGAAAGCTCTATTTGTGGGGAAAAAAGGACGCCAATTTTGTTTGGGAGCCACGTCGCATGACAGCGCAATTGTCTGTTAAAGCGACGCAGTGCCGAATTGTAAAAACCCCTTGGGTCATGTAGCAGCATATTGGTCCGGTCCTTAAGTGGTTAAAGAGGGTTTGCTTCCTCTTTATAGTGGTTGTAAAGGTTCGATTTTAATCTTTTTTAAATAACAAACATATCATACTTACCTCCACTGTACAGTTAGTTTTGCACAGAGTGGCCCCAATCCCCCTGTTCTGGGGTCCCTCGTGGCTTTCTTGGCTCCTCCCCGCTTCAGATAACCCCCTTGGGGAAGCTCTTTCCCAAGGGGGTTACCTTTGCGTGTGCGCTGCCGAGTCGTACATTCGACGTCCATAGCTTCTAATTGCAGGACTCGGGCCCGCTCCGCGGTGCCCGCGTCATTGGATTTGATTGACAGCAGCGCGAGCCAAAGGCTGCGCTGCTATCAATCTATCCAATGAAGAGCTGAGAAGCCCGGGCAACGATCGATCGCGTTTGCGACGCAGGACTTTCCAGGGCTCAGATAAGTAAAATGTGGAGGCGGGGGGGGGGGCCAGTAATCGTCGGATGTTTTTTCACCTTAATGCATAGGATGTATTAAGGTGAAAAAACGTGAACCTTTACAACCCCTTTAAAGCGGGAGTTCAACCATTTTTTTTTTTTCCCTTAGCTTCCTGCTCGTTCGGTCTAGGGGAATCGGCTATTTGTATTAAAATATGATCCGTACTTACCCGTTTTCGAGCTGCATCTTCTTCCGTCGCTTCCGGGTATGGGTCTTCGGGAGCGGGCGTTCCTTCTTGATTGACAGTCTTCCGAGAGGCTTCCGACGGTCGCATCCATCGCGTCACTCGTAGCCGAAAGAAGCCGAACGTCGGTGCGGCTCTATACTGCGCCTGCGCAGCGACGTTCGGCTTCTTTCGGAAAATCGTGACGCGATGGATGCAACCGTCGGAAGCCTCTCGGAAGACTGTCAATCAAGAAGGAACGCCCATTCCCGCAGCCCATACCCGGAAGCGACGGAGAGGATGCATCTCGTAAACAGGTAAGTACTGCACATATTTTAAAATAAATAGTCGATTCCCCTAGTAAAAACGAGCAGGAATCTAAGGCTAAAAAATGCCCTCTAAGGGTGAACCCCCGCTTTAAGTAACTGATTTAAAGCTGAACTCCAGCCTTACTTTGAGTTTTGCACAGACATACAGGCTCTGTTCCTCTACTGAAATTGCCTACTTGTGAGCTTCTCACAGTGTGCATTAGAAGCTGCAGCAAGTCAGATAGAGCCCACCTCATTTCCTGGCTGGAGGATGTCCAGCATCATCAAGCTCTTTCTGGATTTTAGGATTTTTAGAGGCGTAGCATCAAAAGTAAGTGTAGTCTGCCTCGGAAGGTGCGCTCCTCCAGGCTGACGTCTGCCCATCAAGGTGTTTTGATATTTGCATAACTCCAGTACATTGTATGCATCAGGGTTAGGGCTGTTGAGAGGAATACTAAAGCAGGGTGCTGCAATGTTTTTGGGAAACTACAAAAAGCACTCTGCTGGACCTCCTACCAGCCATGATCTGCCTATATTGCATAGAGATGGTAACATCACTGGCCCGGATTCAGTAACAATTGCGCATTTTTTACGGAGGCGCAGGGCAACGTTTTTGCCCTGCGCCCCCGCAATTTTTTTGCGCTGCCCTCGATTCACGAAGCAGAAGCTCCGTAAATTGCGCGGGCGCGCCGGCAAAATGCCCGGCGTAAGCGCGCGCAATTTAAATGATCCCGTAGGGGGCGGGAATCATTTAAATTAGGCGCGTTCCCGCGCCGATCGTAGAGCGCATGCTCCGTCGGGAAACTTTCCCGACGTGCATTGCGGCAAATGACGTCGCAAGGACGTCATTTGCTTCAAAGTGAACGTGAATGGCGTCCAGCGCCATTCACGAATCACTTACGCAAAGTACGTAAATTTCAAATTTCGCGACGCGGGAACGACGGGTATACGTAACATTGGCTGCGCCTGCTAATAGCAGGGGCAGCCTTACGCGAAAACCACCGTACGGAAACGACGTAAACTGCGTACGCAGGGCTCGCGCAACGTTGTAAATCGGCGTTAGTATGCAATTTGCATACTATACGCTGAGCACAACGGGAACGCCACCTAGCGGCCATCGCAAGAATGCAGCCTAAGATATGCGGGCATAAGAGCCTTATGCCGCGCATATCTTAGGCTGCAGTCGGCGTAACAAGGTTCCTGAATCAGGAGCATTCGTTACGCCGGGGCAAGTAAGCAATTGCGCTGTGTAACTTATGGTTACGCAGGCGCAATTGCTTCTTGAATCCAGGCCACTGGGTTTAAAGGGGTTGTAAAGGTAATTTATTTATTTTTACAACTCGTTTTGCACAGAGTGGCCCCGAACCTGGTCTTCTGGGGTCCCTCGTGGCTGTCTCGGCTCCTCACCGCAAGAACTAACCCCCTTCATGCAAGCTCTCTACCATGGGGGTTAGTTCTTGCGGGCTCGCTCCCGTGATACAGCCTGCGGCCATAGCCGCAGGCTGTATCACTCGGCCCCGCCCCCCCGGGGAGCGCTGTCATTTAATGTGATTGACAGCAGCGCGAGCCAATGGCTGCGCTGCTTTCAATCAACCAATGAATGAGCCGAGAAGCCAGCGCGTTCACGGCGAGGGACTTTCGAGGGCTCAGGTAATGAAACGGGGGGCTGGGGAGGGGGCGCTAATCCTCGGATGTTTTTTCTCCTTAATGCATAGACGGTGAAAAAATGTGTGCCTTTACAACCCCTTTAAAGAAACAATTTTTGTATTTATTTATGAATGTCAGCAGCATGTTGGTTGGGGAAGGGTGGGAAGCAAAATAAAGGCAGATTCAGCTTTTGCTTCAAAGTCCTTCTCTTTGCAAACACAATGACATGAAGAATGTGTTGAAATAACAAAAAAAAATGTGCGGTGAGTTCAGGAGTTTGGTAAACATTGCAAGAATAGACTGAGCAGTTATTTAATGTTGACATTTGTCACAGTTTCCGTCATCAGTGTTCTGGGTTTATCCTACTTGTATTGCTGCCAAACATGTGACTTTGTGGCCACTGCGCCATAACTAAAGTGTAGCAGATGCCTGGAAACAGATTAAAGCGGAGCTCCACCCTAAAGTGGAACTCGCGCTGATCGGAACCCTCACCCCCTCCGATGTCACATTTGACATCTTTCAGGGGTGTCAAATGTGGGCAGACTGCGGGCAGGACGTCAGCTCCCGTCCCCCCGTCCGCGTTGTGTTCTGGGAAACACTCGGCTCCCAGAGCACAGCGGGAGCCAATCAGTGTTAACCACTTCCCTGCCAGTCACATTTACACATTTACACAGTAATCAGTGCAGTTTTATAGCACTAATCGCGGTGTGAATGGTCCCAAAAATGTGTCAAAAGTGTCCGATATGTCTGCCGCAATGTCACGCTCACAATACAAATCGCAGATCGCCGCCATTACTAGTAAAAAAAATTAAAAAAAATAAAAATGCCATAATTCTATTCCCTATTTTGTAGATGCTAGAACTTTTGCGCCAACCGATCAAATACGCTTATTGTGATTTTTTTACCAAAAATATTTAGAAGAATACGTATCGGTCTAAACTGAGGGAAAAAAATTATGATATTTATTAAATCAAAAAGTAAAAGATATTGGGCCATATTCTCGTATATTTCCCGCGGGCGGCGCGTAAGCCATTTACACTCCGCCGCCCCAACCTACAGGAGCAAGTGCTGTATTCCCCAAACACTTGCTCCGTAGTTTGGGGCGGCGGAGTGTAAATGGCCCGGCGTAGCCACGCGTATCTCCAAGGGGGCGGCTTCTATTTAAATTAAGCGCGCCCCCGATTCTAACGAACTGCGCATGCGCCGGGGTTAAAATAGCCCAGTGCGCATGCTCCAGTTCTCGGCGTAAAACATCAATGACGCCGACGTGTGCGTCATTGACGTAAAGTCGCATTCAAGAACGACTTAGGGAAACGACGTAGCCGACGGAAAAACACGACGCGGACCCGACGCCATACTTAACATGGCCTACGTGGGACTTGCGTAAACTTACCCCTCATATAGCAGGGGTAAGTTTACGCTTACGCAAACGACGTTAGCGACGGTTACGCGACGCGAATTCGTTCGGGAATCGGCGTATCAGGCTCATTTGCATAAACAAATGAGACCTGAACGTAAACGCCATCTAGCGGCGGGCGGAGTAATTACATTTAAGATCCGACAGTGTAAGTGACTTACACATGGTGGATCTTAAGTGTATCTATGCGAAAATGATTATAAGAATCAGTCGCATAGATAAACGGGCCAAAAAAGAGAGATACGATGGAGCATACTGAGATACTCCATCGTATCCTTACTCAGAATATGGCCCCTTGTGTTTTTTTCTAAATTGTCGCTCTTCTTTTGTTTATAGCGCAAAAAAACAAAACACAGAGGTGATCAAATACCACAAAACCAAAGCTCTATTTGTGGGAAAAAAAGGGCGTCAATTTTGTTGGGAGCCACGTCGCACGACCGCGCAATTGTCATTCAAAGTGCGACAGCGCTGAAAACTAAAAATTGGTCTGGGCAGGAAGGGGGTGAAAATGCCCTGTATGGAAGTGGTTAAGAAGCTGTGCGCCCGCAGCGGTCCCTGCAAACTCGATGTTCGCTGGTGGCCCGCGATCATGTCACGGAGAGGCAGAACAGGGAGATGCCTATGTAAACAAGGCATTTCCCTGTTCTGCCTAGTGACAGGACAGTGATCTACTGCTCCCTGTCATCGGGAGCACTGATCACTGTCGTTTCACTTGTAGCCCAGCCCCCTCACAGTTAGAATCACTCCCTAGGACACACTTAACCCCTTCCTCACCCCCTAGTGGTTAACCTCATTCCCTGCCAGTGTTACACAGTAATCAGTGCATTTTTATAGCACTGATTGCTGTATAAATAACAGTGGTCCCAAAATAGCATCAATAGTGTCCGATGTGTCTGCCATAATGTCGCAGTCATGATAAAACTTTTGCGCAAACCAATCAATATACGCTTATTGCGTTTTTTTTACCAAAAATATGTAGAATACATATCGGCCTAAACTGAGGTAAAAATTCGTTTTTTTTATATATATTTGGAGGATATTTACTATAGCAAAAAGTAAAAAATATTGCTTTTTTTTCAAAACTGTCGCACTTCTTTTGTTTATAGCGCAAAAAATTCAAATCGCAGAGGTGATCAAACACCACCAAAAGAAAGCTCTATTTGTGGGGAAAAAAAGGACATCAATTTTGTTTGGGTGCCACATTGCACAACCCGCACAATTGTCAGTTAAAGCGACGCAGTGCCGTATCGCTAAAAGTGCTCTGGTCAGGAAATGGGGTAAATTCTTCCGATAAAACAACATACCTTCAGAGGTCTAGTGGTGTCCATGCCTTGAAGGGTTAGGGCTGTTTTGGCAGCAAAAGGGGCACCTACTCAATATTAGGTAGGTGGTCATACCTTTATGGCTAATCTGTGTATATATATCTTGGGTCATATCATTAAAAAGATTTGTATTTGTCTTCTTTAGTTTTTGCATTGTTCACCAGCAGAACAGTTTAAACCTACCTGTATATGTACAGCACATTCACATGATTTGGCTGCTTAGCTTGCTTTGTTGAAGGTGATATGACCTTTAACACACTTGGCTATACATGCTCTTTACACCTGTAATCACTGGAAATCAACCCCTCCCCCCATACAGATAGCTAAAAAGGTCATTGTTCTCAGTAGTTACTCATCTGATAGGCTGAAGTTGCTCAATGAACACCTAGTAACCTCTAGAGCAGTGGTCTCCATACTACAGCCTGGGGTGGGATGGGCCCTTTGCTTTTATCCAGCCCTCGGGGCACTATTCCCTCCACTGTCAGCAACAGTGGGGCATAGTTCCTGGCCTGCCACTGACACCGACATTGGGGCACTATTCCTCCCACCGACACCAATGATGGGGCACCATTCTTCCCACTGATACCAATGATGGGGCATTATTACTTCCCCTAATACCGATCATGGAGCATTATTTTCTCCCGCTGACGCCGGGACATTTTCTGCTGACCACAGTTTGGATTCCCTAAAGCTTGAGGCCTGGTTCACACTGGTACGATTTGAGATGTCAAATCGCATCTCAAATCGGCGGCATTTCCCGGCAATTGTCGACAATGGCACCGTCCTAATCGGTGCGACGCCGCATCTGCGGCACTGCACCGATTTCAAAAAGTCGTTCCTGTACAACTTTTTGCGATTTCGGGCCGCAATTTACATTGACATCTGTGCAGAAACCTGCACAGATGTCTCTGAAATCGCGGCCGAAATCGGGACTGCCAGCGGGAGTGAAATCGTGCGAGTTCAGCTGAACTCACACGGCTTCACTCCCGCAGCCCAGTGTGAACCAGGGTTTAAGGACAGTAAACTGGCACTTTTTTAAACACTTCAATACCAGCCACCGTCATATGACGTCCACAAAGTGGCTCTACCATCCAGAGTGGACGTCATATGACGTCCTGGACTTTGAAGGGGGATATCTGAATCATGCCTGCAGCTAGAGGCATCATCCAGATATCTATCTCTTGTGCCGGCGATTCTGCACAACATAAGAATGATCATAGCGGCGGTTCCGCCGCTAGATCGTTCTTACAGGCGGCGGGAGGGGACATCCCCCCCCCCTCCCGCCGCCATCCGGTGCTTCTCCGGGCTCTCCTGTGCCATCTGGGGCCCGGAGAAAGAATCGTCCGGCGCTGGCAGGAAGTATAGAGATGACTGGTGTCCAGATGGTCACCAGTCATCTCTATGACCGTCGGAGGACCCGGGCGCGATGTGATGATGTCACGCCCGGGTCCCGTAAGTAAACAAAGCAGCGATTGCGGCTGTAAGCCTCATTATTCATGAGATCAGTGAATTTTTTTCACCGATCTCATGGTTTCCAGCCTGGAGGAGAGATGTGAGGTCTTATTGACCCCGCATCTCTCCATAAAGAGGACCTGTCACACACATTACTATTACAAGGGATGTTTACATTCCTTGTAATAGGAATAAAAGTAATAAAAAATAAATAAATAAAAAAAGTGTAAATAAATATGTAAAATAAATAAATAATAATAAAAAAAAAAAATTAAAACGCCCCTGTCCCCGGTAGCTCGCGCGCAGAAGCGAACGCACACGCAAGTCCCGCCGACATATGTAAACGCTGTTTAAACCACATGTGAGGTATCGCCGCGTGCGTTAGAGTGGCAGCAACAATTCTAGCACTAGATCTTCTCTGTAAATCTAAACTGGTAACCAGTAAAAGATTACAACGGCGTTGCCTATGGAGATTTTTAAGTACCGAAGTTTGGCGCCATTCCATGAGTGTGCGCAATTTTAAAGCGTGACATGTTAGGTATCTATTTACTCGGTGTAACCTAATCTTTCATATTTTACAAAAAAATTGGGCTACCTTTACTGTTTTGTTATTTTTTGAATTCATGAAACAATTTTTTTCCCCAAAAAAGGCGTTTGAAAAATAATTGCGCAAATACCGTACAAGATAAAACGTTGAAATGACCATCGTTTTATTCCCTAGGGTGTCTGCTAAAAAAACATATATAATGTTTGGGGGTACTGCGTAATTTTCTAGCAAAAAAATAATGATTTGTACATGTAGGAGAGAAGTGCCAGAATAGGCCAGGTATGGAAGTGTGTATAACTGCCCTGTATGGAAGTGGTTAAAAAAGTTTGGAGACCCCTGCTCTAGAGGAACCCTAGTTGAGAAAGGCAATAGAAGCAGTTGTATGACAAAGAGATGTTTTCCTGACGTTGTAGAACTTTGGCAGGTACATACAGTTAATTTCTTCTACCTGGTATGATGAGAATACACAAGTTAGTGCAAATGCCATATACAGTATATCTTTGCGTTGAAGTCTTATCAGTCCTTAGGCGTTACCTGTATATGTACATTACCCCCAATCTTTGCATAGTTTTTGCAAGTTGCTCAGTAAAAGCTAACCTTGGGGTTTTATTTGGCCTATGGAGTCTGGGGATGTCTTAGCATCCTGGACCCACTGCAGCTCCAATGCTGGATTTAGGGGACATGAATGCAATGCTCATTTGCATAATCCTGAACATCCAGAGTAAGCCCCCTTTTCACACTGGGGCGGAAGGTGCGGTGGCGGTAATTTCCCGCTAATTTCGCGGCGCTATTCGGCCGCTAGCAGGGTGGTTTTACCCCGCAATGCGCCTCTGCAGAGTGGTATACACACCGCTCCAAAGATGCGGCTAGCAGGACTTTTTTCCCATCCTGCTAGGGCACCGCTCCAGTGTGAAAGCCTGAGGACCAGCATTAAAGTGCAGTTGCACTCTGCAAGGGCATTTGCTCCAGAGCTTAGTAAATAAGGTGAAGCTTCACTTTGCAGAGAATACCCAATCACATGCACAGAAAATATAAAAAGCCGCATTTTTGCTTACACATGATAGGATGATGGAAGTCAGCAGAGCTTCCCTTCATTTACTAAGCTCTGGAGCAAATACCCCTGTGGAGTACAAAGGCACGTGCCAAGTGCACAGTCAATTTGTGTTTTGTTAATTAACCCCACAGAGTCCTTTTGCCGTATCTGGATAGGCAAAAACATCAACTACACGTTCCTATCAAAATCAGCATAATAGATAGTGAGACTTTGGTATCTTGCATCCTTCAATGTAATTCTTGCCTATGAGATGCTGTATTAAAAATAAAATAAACTATCAGACCAAAAAAAAATAAAAAAAATTTGGCCCCAGGATCTTTTTGCCATAATGTACTATAATATTTGTCCATTATGGCAGATTACCTAGCAAAGTGGCCCCTTCCAGTTCTGCGATATCGGTGCTTCTCCTTGACGCCTGTGCTTCCATCTGTTCCCATTGCTTCCATCTTCCTCCGGTCTCCTTTCAGATTTGAAGTCTTCATCCATCTTGTTTGGCCAGGCAGGGAGGACTAAGCTCCTGTGCCATATGGGGGAACCTCACCAGGGTTCCCTTCTTCATCAGGGCCAATTCTGGTGAGGTTCCCCCAAATGTACTAGAGATTGTCCCATCTGGAAGCACCAAACCACGAATGAGTGGCTAGACAAGCGTTTTTATCTCATATGTTTGTGAGTACCGAATTTGCCGGCGTATAAGACGACCCCCTAATTTTCCAGCCAAAATGTTGGTTTTGGGATATACTCACCGTATAAGACTACCCCCTTCCTACTAGTCATGCCTCGCCTCACGGTGCCACCATTACATGCCAGACTATGCCACTACATGCCAGACTGTGCCCCATTACATGCCAGACTATGCCCCATTACATGCCAGACTGTGCCCCATTACAAGCCAGACTGTGCCCCATTACATGCCAGACTGTGCCCCATTAAATGCCAGACCGTGCCCCATTACATGACCAGACCGTGCCCCATTACATGACCAAACCGTGCCCCATTACATGCCAGACCGTGCCCCATTACATGACCAGACCTGTCCCATTACATGACCAGACCGTGCCCCATTACATGACCAGACCGTGCCCCATTACATGACCAGACCTGCCCCATTACATGACCAGACTGTGCCCCATTACATGACCAGACTGTGCCCCATTACATGACCAGACCGTGCCCCATTACATGACCAGACCGTGCCCCATTACATGACCAGACCGTGCCCCATTACATGACCAGACTGTGCCCTTACCTTATCCTAAGACATGCGAATCGCGGCCGTACGTTTTTTCAAAAGCCGCGCCTCCTACGTCTTCTGTTCCGTGATAGGCGGAACATTCAGCTTCCCAGGAGGCACTGTGTTCAGTGTTCGCCTATCACGGAGGCCATCTCCTCCGAGGACGAGAGGGCCTCCGTGATAGGCGGACACCAAACACAGGACGAGAGGGCCTCCGTGATAGGTGGACACTGAACACAGTGCCTCCTGGGAAGCTGATTGTTTCCGCGTATCACGGAACAGAAGACGTCGGAGGCGCGGCTTTTGAAAAATCGTACGGCCGCGATTCTGGGATAAGGTAAGGTTAGGTTACCGGCGTATAAGACGACCCCCGACTTTTAAGAAGATTTTAAGGGGTTAGAAAGTTGTCTTATACGCCGGAAAATACGGTAGTTTTTATATATATATATATATATATATATATATATATATATATATATATATATATATATATTTATTATTAACAAACTTGTGGGATAATGCACTAGGCCTGTGTGCCCTCTTTTGTTTTTATTATTTTTCAGTGGTCATAGGACATCCTCAGTTCTAGAGGGCAGCCAGGTCTTAAGAGATGTACAGTGGAACAACACTTATACCCTACTGAGCTGTTACACTCATGTGCAGGAGATGTTTTTTGGTTGTTTTTGGAGGGGCGCCTTACATCTGGCTCTGGTGGGCACTCGGCTGAATGATGTGGCAGTGCAGTGGTATGTTATTGGAGGCAGTGGGTACTTGGGGACCATTTGTCTCCTCTCCCCGGGCTCCGCCAAGTCCTGCAACATGTCAAGTGGTTATTGTGTAGAATGCGGCTGTGCACAATGTGGCCCCAACATTTCGGCAGGCCAATCCTGCACAGACTCAAGGTGAGAGGAAGCACCATCAAGGTGTATGGCAGTGTGATGTGACTTCCTGACTGAGGCCTTCGTACACACGACCGAGAAACTCAACAGAATCCATCAAGAAACTTGAGGGCAGAGCTTTTTTGCAGAGGAAAACGGTTTTGTGTACGTTTTTCATCGAGGAAACTGTCGAGGAACTCGACGAGAAAAAAAGAGAACAAGTTCTCTTTTTCCTCGACGGGAGTCTCAATTTCCTCGTCGTGTTCCTTGTCGGGCTGGTTTTCGACGAGAAACTCGAGCGTGTGTATGCTAAGAAACCCGCGCATGCTCAGAATAAAGTATGAGACGGGAGTAAAAGTAGCGTTTGTAATGGAGATAACACATTTTTCACACTGTAACAGACTGAAAAGTGCAAATCGTCTCTTAACAAACTTTTACTTAAAGCGGGAGTTCACCCGAAATTTTTTTTTTAACCTTAGATTGATGCTCATTTTGTCAAGGGGAATGGGGTTGTTTTTTTAGTAGTACTTACCGTTTTAGAGAACGATCTTCTCTGCCGCTTCCGGGTATGGTCTTCGGGACTGGGCGTTCCTATTTGATTGACAGTCTTCCAACAGGCTTCCGACGGTCGCATACATCGCGTCACGAGTAGCCGAACGTCGGTGCGACTCTATACGGCGCCTGTCGGAAGACTGTCAATCAAATAGGAACGCCCAGTCCCGCAGCCCATACCTGGAAGCGGCAGAGAAGATCGCTCTCTAAAACGGTAAGTACTGCTTAGATTTAAAAAAAAACACCCGATTCCCCTTGACAAAATCAGCATCAATCTAATGTTAAAAATTAACTTTTCGGGTGAACCTCCACTTTAACACGCAGTAACATGAGATTAGCAAAAGCAGCTCCAAGGGTGGTGCCAGTGAAATCGAACTTCCCTTGCCATTGTATGTGTTGTACGTCACCGCGTTTGAGAACAACGAGATTTTTTTTTTTTTTTTTTCAAATATGTTTATTGGGTTTTTAAAACATGTAAGAGTATACAAAGCGATCTTGTTACAATGTATGCAATAAGTCGAATAAGTGACATTACATTCAAGAACATAAAACAAGGATCAATATTTTGTCTTGACCGTGTGTACGCAAAGCAAGCTTGTCGAGTTCCTCGACTAGCCTAACAAGGAACTCGACAAGGAAAACGATGTGTCTTTTCCGACGAGATCATCGGTCGTGTGTACGAAGCTTGAGGGTACCGTATATACTTGAGTATAAGCTGGCCCGAATATAAACCAAGGCACCTAATTTTAGCACAAAAAAATGGGAAAACGTATTGACTCGAGTATAAGCCTAGGGTGAGAATGCAGCAGCTATCGTAAGTGGAAAAGAGGGTCAACAATGCCCATCTGCAGCCTCACTGTGCCCATTTGCCACCTCACTGTGCCCATTTTCAGCCTCACTGTGCCCATTTTCAGCCTCACTGTGCCCATAAGCAGCCTCACTTTGCCCATATTCAGCCTTACTGTGCCAATTTTCAGCATCACTGTGCCCATAAGCAGCCTCACTGTGCCCCTTTTCAAGCCTCACTGAGCCCATGTACCTTATCCGCCGTGTCAGTATTGATGAGGAAGGAAGGAAAGCCATATTAGGCTGTACATTGTCCCCTCTGATTCACAGCAGGGCTGTGTGTATAGGAAGTCAGCTTCCGTCCACTGTAAGAAGCTCTGCCTCCTCCTCATCAAGGACAGGCGAGGAGGAGGCGGGATGGCGCGGACTTCCTATACCCTGCTGTGAATCAGAGGGGACAATTTACAGCGTAATATGGCTTTCCCTCCCTCCTCATCATTACTGACACGGGAGAGGAATCCTGACTCGAGTATAAGCCAAGGGGGGCTTTTTCAGCACAAAAAAATGTGCTGAAAAACTTGGCTTATACTCGAGTATATACGGTACTCCTTATGCTGGACGAGGGTGACATCAGATCACTCCCCTCCTTCTACTCCCTGCCCCCTGGGGCCTGCACTGCCGTTGCCTAGTGTTGTTTGGCATCCAAGTGATACTTTATTTAGTCACATTATTCAATTACGGTTCACCGTTATTCATTTTTTTCTTATGCCCCTAAAGATCCTGGCTGCAGGGATGGGCTGGCCATTGGGACTATAGGGAGTTTCCCGGTGGGCCGATGGCTCAGTGGGCCGGCGTCAGTGACAGCGGACTGCCGCCCCCCTCTGCTCCTCTGTCTCTCCCTCCCCGCAGCGTTCACCTGGGGGGAACAGAGAAGCAGGGGGAGGACCAGAGGAGCAGGGGGGACGACAGAGGAGCATGGGGGAGGGGACAGACAGCTGACTCAACAGCTATGGCCTGGGAGTTTCTCACTTCTGCCTAATCTTGTCCCATAAGGGGGGCACAGAACTGATTCTTTGCCCCGGGTTAAATAATGTCTAGCTTCCCCACTGGTACTGCCTATAAGAGTACCAGTACCAGCCGTTCTACTCTAATAAAAGTAGAACGGCTAATGAAGGGGGAGAGGGGGCTTGGGTGGCTGGGGGTGGAAGTTGCCCGGCTGCCATGGGAGAGACCTGTCAAAGTGGGCCAGTCTGGATGAAGTCCAGGGCCAAATTTCTGTCCCAGTCCAGCCCTGCCTGGCTGTACCCCAGTTTGGGAACCCCTAAACTACAATATTAATGTTTCAATTTGTATGTTTCCTTTACAGTAAATAATTGTGTTTTATCAAATTTTAGAGAGAACTGTTTATCACGTCTGCAAGATGAACGTATCATTATCAGCTTTAGGGAATATTTCATCATCCGATGATTTGATCCAATTATTGCACAATTCTAACGTACCCTTTTTCTCTCTACAGGGGATCCGCCATTGCAAAAATTGTGGGCGATAATGCTGCAAAGCTGCCTGAGTTTGATAATGTGGTGAACATGTGGGTGTTTGAAGAATTAATAGGAGGGAAAAAACTGACAGAGATCATCAACACAGATCATGAAAATGTCAAGTACTTACCTGGACACAAGCTGCCTGCCAATGTGGTACGTGGGCCGTTTTCCTCTGTATTGTACATTTCTTCAGGGATTGGGTTGTGTGACTCAGTCTATGCCGTGTAATAATCAGGATAACCTCGCACTGCTATGATCAGTAGTCTAAATAGAAAAGCTCACTATCTTACTGCCAAACAGTGTGGGGGCTGGTTATGAAACAACAAAAATCTCCAGAAATATGAAAAGTGGAGTTTTTGACAGTAACCAATCAGATTCCTTATTTCATTTTTTTAATAAATAAAAAATGGAAGCCCATTGGTCACTACGGTAAAGGGGAAACAACAACTACAAGTAGACATTGATGGTCAGGCTTTCAGGCCAGGGGAGTATATTAAAAAATAAAGTTTAATATCATATTCAATTACACAAAATACATAGCAATACGATACAATTTATAACAAATGACCACTGTATGCACAATCCTCAGAAGTCGTCCACGCACGTTTCGTCGTGGGGCTTCTTCGGGACGATAACGAGGATTTCGTGAGTGACAGAACAAATAGTTATATGACAGATGGTCCTTCAGTGGATGCATCCATAAGGCATATATGGCAAAGGGGTCACAAGATCATTAAAGAACTTGTCCACGCATTTTCAAGAGAAAGATCTTGAAATGACCATTAGGTCAAGACACAGATCACAGGCTTGAGACAGGCGTCACAGGAGAAATCGCACGTCAATTGTGCTAGAATAAGTGGTCCTGGGGCCCACTGGGACAACAGATAACTCAAGAACAGCAAGCCAGAATATCAACCCTGCATAGTAGGTCCTCAATAGAGCGGTTCCCAAACTGGACAACAGTGTTGTAAACTCTATAAGGGATCTCGTGCGGCTGAACAGCGATGTCGTCTGTGTCCCAGGGTGTACACGAGTGTGACCATTGGTCACTACTTTTAACATCTCTTTTTTTCTTGTTCTTGATCTACAGTGCCTTGAAAAAGTATTCAAACCCCCTTAAAATGTTTCACATTTTGTCAGGTTACAACCAAAAACGTAAATGTGTTTTATTGGGATTTTATGAGCTAGACCAGGGGTCTCCAAACTTTTCAAACAAAGGGCCACTTTATTGTCCTTCAGACCTTAGGAGGGCCAGATTGTGGCCAGTGGGGGCAGAAAATGTCCCGGGCCCAGCAACGGTGAGAATAAATGTGGCCTCAGGGTTGGTGGTCAGTAGGAGGAGGGGTAGGGCCCCTATTAGTAGGAGCAATAGGATCCCATCACTGATATCAGTAGAAGAAATAGTGCCCCCTTGTTGGTGTCAGTGGAAGGAATAGTGCCTCATATCAGTTGGAGGAATAGTGCCCCAAGGGCCACATAAATGCTAGCAAAGGGCCACATCTGGCCCTCGGGCCGCAGTTTGGAGACCCCTGAGCTAGACCAACACAAAGTGGCACATAATTGTGAAGTGGAAGGAAAATGATAAATGTTTTTTATTATCATCATAAATATCTGAAAAGTGTGGTGGGCATTTGTATTTAGCCCCCTTTACTCTGATACCCCTAACTGAAATCTAGTGGAACCAATTGCCTTCAGAAGTCACCTAATTAGTAAATAGAGTCCACCTGTGTGTAATTTAATCTCAGTATAAATACAGCTAAAATCCCAATAAAATAAATTTAAGTTTTTGGTTGTAACATGACAAAATGTGGAAAATTTCAAGGGGTATGAATACTTTTTCATAGCAGTGTATATTACTTTTCTGGGAACATTCACACAACAGTTTTTAAGAGTAGTGATCAAAAGCATTACATGCAAGTATTCGCACAGTGGTTGATTTACTAAAACTGGAAAGTGCAAAATCTAATGCAGCTCTGCATAGAAACCAATCAGCTTCCATTTTCTTTTTTTTGTTAAAGCCTAATTAACCACTAGGCTTCCGCGCTATAGCCGAATGACGGCCACAGCGCGGACCTCAATTGCCGGAGGCCTTCAATAGACGTCCTCCCCTTTGCACGCGCCCCTCGTGCCTTCCTGTGTAAGGGACAACGGTCCCCAGTGAAAGAGGCACATCAGCCTCATTAGTGCCCACCAGTGCCCCCTGCCAGTGCCCACAGTGACCAACAGTGCAATAAAGTGGCACCTATCAGTGCCCATCACTGCCACCTATCAATGCCCACCAGTGGTGCCAATCAATGCCTCATCAGTGCCACCTAGCAGTACTGCCTATCGGTCTCACCTACCAGTGCTGATCAGTGCTCGTCATTGCCACCTATCAGTGCCCATCACTGACTACTATCAGTGCCACCTATTAGTGCCAATTCTCAGTGCCCACCTGTGCCACCTATCAATGCCCTTCAGTGGTGGCAGTCAGTGCCTCATCAGTGCCACCTATCAGTGCCCATCACTGCCACCTATCAGTGCCAACTCTCAGTGCTGCCTACCAGTGCCGCCTTATCGGTGCCCACCAGTGCCGCCTTATCGTGCCCACCAGTGCCGCCTTATTGGTGCCCACCAGTGCAGCCTATCGGTGCCCATCAGTGTTCCCTCATCAGCGTACATCAATGAAGGAGAAAAAATACCCGTTTGCAAAATGTTATAACAAAATATAAAACGTTTTTGTATTTTATTTTTTATTCTGTCTTTTTAATTTTTTTTTAACAAATAAAAACCGCAGAGGTGATCAAATGCCATAATTCATTTGGGTACAGTGTTGTATGACTGCGAAATTGTCATTCAAAGAGTGAGAGCACTGAAAGCTGGAAAACTGGTCTGGGCAGGAGGGGGGTTTAAGTGCCCAGTATGAAGTTAGAAGCTGATTGGCCACCATGCACCACTGCACCAGATTTTGTACTATCAAATTTTAGTAAATCAACCCCACAATGCTTAAAATCAGGCGCTCAGAAGCTGTGTTTAGAGGTATTTCAAGCACCAGACACGGCTAAACGCAGTACCTCGCATTTAGCAGTGTTTCATTTACAGATGTTTTTCATTTTCACCCAAACAAAATGAAAAAATATTTTGTTTCAAACGCTTCTAGACGCAAACGCGGCATGTAAACGGCTGTTTTTTAGATGCCTGTTTTTAGCTATCAAGTTAAATCGTTCAGCAGAGGTTGAACAATGTCCCATGTACATGAAGCAAAAGTATGATTGTTCTGGAGAAGAGTTTTGGACCATAATGCTGGATTCTTCTTGTTACTGATCACACCCTACAAGAAAGTCACATAATAGATGATCATGCTGAGGTCAAGCACTTGGACATTGCTTTGAGGATAAGTGTGCCTACTGGTGACCTAGGCAAGCTCCAATTTTTGAGAGGTCTATTGCTTCCCCATTGCTTTAATATTCCCTGCATTCATTTCCTAATAAATTGCTAATTGAATATATTTTTTAAGCTTTTCTATGCAGTGATGTGACCGCAAAGTATCAGCTAGACCACGGGTGGGCAAACTTTTTGACTCGAGGGCCGCAATGGGTTCATATATTGGACCCGGGGGCTGGACCAAGAGTAGATGGACGGTGTGTATGTGTGAATTAATATAAATTAAATCAAATGCAGCCACTGTGCCATGCCATCAAACGCAGTCACTGTGCCATGCCATCAAACACAGCCACTTTGCCATCAATTGTCACCACTGTGCCATGCCATCAATTGTCACCACTTTGCCATCAATTGCCTCCACTATGCCATGCCATCATTTGTCACCACTTTGCCATCAATTGTCACCACTGTTGTAGCCACTGTTCCCTGCAATTGTAGCCACTGTGCCCCGCAATTGTCGCCACTGTGCCCCACAATTGTAGCCACTGTTGCCCGCAATTTTTGCCACTGTGCCCATCAATTGTAGCCACTGTGCCCCGCAATTGTTGCCACTGTGCCCTGCAATTGTCGCCACTGTGCCCAGTAAAATGCTGCCACTGTGACCTGTAAAATGCCCCCCCCCCCTGGCACTTACCTTTCTGGGGTCAGCCGCGCTGTTACGTACCTGAGTGTGAGCCTGAAGCGTGGAGGAAGACCTCCCGTACAGCCCCGGCTTAGAGACCGCTGGAATGGGGACAGAGGTCTCTGAGAACGGTGAAGTAAGGGTGCCAGATCTGGTGTAGCTGCAGAGGAAGCTGGAACTGCTGGATAGGGAGCAGGTGATGCAGGTCGCAGAGTAGAGGATGCAGACAGCAGGTGCAGGTCAGCAGAGTGGCAGGCGTAGTTAGCAGAGTCAGACAAGCCGGGTCGTACACTTGGAAGGGATCAGCATGAACAGTAGGCAGAAGAATAGTCGGAGTCCAAGCCGGGTTAAGGTAACGGGTAATCAGGCAGGAGACAGGCAGAGTCGGCAAGCCGGGGTCAGGGTTGGAGAAGGTAACGGAGTCAGCAAGCCGGGTCATACACTGGGTCAGGATGCAGAATGCAGGATGCAAAACAAGAACACAGGAACACATGCAGATCAAGCCGCAATATGCCCCATTCAGGCAGTGTCTTTTATAGGCAGCAGGACGCATGCGCACAGATGCTGGCAACGGCCGTGTTCCACGCATGCGCACAGGCGCGCGCATGCGCGCAGGCATATGCCCACGGAAGCGAGCAGAACGTTCATGACAGTGCCCCCCCCTTAAGGGCAACCTCCGGGTGCCAAAGAGGGCTCTCTTCTGGGGATGACTTCGAAAAAAATGCCTGGATTAATTCTTGGGCGTGAACGTTCTGTTGGGGTTCCCAGGAGTTCTCCTCTGGACCGTACCCCTTCCATTTAATCAGGAATTGAAGCTGGTTTCCCCTTCTTCTGCAATTCAAGACTGCCTCCACCTCGAACTCCTCATTGCCATCAATGACTACAGGTTCAGGTGGTCCTGACCCCCTGTCTGGGAAAGGATCAGGTACCGCTGGCTTCAATAAGGACACATGGAATACCGGGTGAACCTTCATTGACTCAGGTAGGGCAAGTTCATAGGAGACCTCGTTTAGCTTCCGTTTCACCGGGAAAGGACCGATAAACTTGGGTGCCAGTTTCCTTGTCGGACAAGCCATCTTAAGGTTGGTGGTGGATAGCCATACTTGATCGCCTTGTTGTAGGCTTAGTTCTCCTCTTTTCTTCCTATCGAACATCCTTTTACTGGCTGCTTGCGCTTTGGTCAGAGCTTCCTGTAGGATCCTATTGTTACGGGTAAGGAAATCAACGGTATCTTGGACTGCCGGGACTGTTGTATCCGAGACAAGGTCGGGTAGAAAAGTCGGGTGGAACCCATAGTTGGCAAAAAACGGGGACTGGCCTGTGGCTGAATGACTGGCATTATTGAAAGCAAATTCTGCCAAGGGTAGCAATGCTACCCAGTCGTCTTGAACAAAAGAGGTGAAGCATCGGATGTATTGCTCGAGGGTCTGGTTAGTCCTCTCGGTTTGCCCATTGGTCTGGGGGTGGTAAGCTGAGGACATGGACAGTTCAATCTTCAGAACTTTGCATAACGCCTTCCAGAAACGGGAAGTGAACTGCACCCCTCTGTCTGATACAATATCTGCAGGGACCCCATGAAGCCTTACGATCTCCTTAATAAAGACCTGAGCGGTCTCCATGGCAGAGGGCGTGCCTTTCAACGGGATGAAATGAGCCATCTTAGATAGTCGGTCAACTACTACAAAAATGGCTGAGCAGCCTTCTGACGGGGGAAGTTCTACTATGAAGTCCATAGCAATCATTTTCCAGGGACGGTCGGGAATTGGTAAAGGCCTGAGCAGGCCCCAGGCCTTGCCTCTGGTGGTCTTGCTTCGGGTACAGATGGTACATGAACTGACATAATCCCTACAGTTCTTTTCAAGATCCGGCCACCAAAATGTGCGTTGGATCAGTTCTAAAGTCTTATGCATCCCGAAATGGCCTGCCAAGGGATGGTCGTGACATAGGTTTAACACTGTGGCTCGAACTTCCTCTGGCACAAAGATCCTGTCGTTCTTCCACAGTAATCCCTCTTTGGGAACAAGAGTGATGCCAGGGGGTTCAGACACCCCTACAGAGGCTTGTTTCAGGTTAGACATCAGGCTAGTTTGTAATAATAAGAAGTTACCTTCTGATAGTATGGTATCTGGTGCTGACACTTCTTTCGGATCATCAAACATGCGGGACAGGGCATCTGGTTTGGTGATTCTTGGAACCTGGTCGATAAGTAATATGGAATGAAAACCTAGAGAAAAATAATGCCCATCGTGCCTGGCGTGGTCTTAGACGTTTCGCCTCTCTCAAGTACTCCAGGTTTTTATGGTGTGTGTAGATGAGTATGGGGTGTGCTGCCCCCTCCAACAGGTATCTCCACTCTTTAAGGGCAGTTTTAATGGCCAGGAGCTCCCGATCCCCCACATCATAGTTCCTTTCGGATGGTGTAAGCTTACGGGAGAAGAAAGCTATTGGGTGTATCAAGTCCTTGAGACCCTGGCGTTGGGAGATGACAGCTCCCACTGCTGTTTCTGAGGCGTCTACCTCGAGTAAGTAGGGTAGGGTCGGGTCGGGGTGACTCAGAATGGGAGCAGTTGTGAAATGTCCTTTTAGGTTTGTGAAGGCGGCCTGTGCCTCGGGGGACCAACGGAACCGAACATGTTGCTTCGTTAACTGAGTGATTGGAGAAATAATAGCGGAAAATCCCTTAATGAACCTTCGATAAAAATTAGCGAAGCCCACAAAACGTTGCACCCCTTTCTTATCTGAAGGTGCAGGCCAATCCAGAATGGCTGAAACCTTCTGTGGGTCCATCTTGAACCCCTCTGTCGAGATTACTAGGCCGAGGAACTGGATGCTCTGTTGCTCAAACTCGCATTTCTCCGGTTTTGCATAGAGTCCATGTTGGCGGAGACGACAGAGTACATTCTTGACGTGTCTTCGGTGCTGCTCAATGGAAGAGGAGAAAATCAAAATATCATCTAGATAAACAACTACGTAAATGTCTAGACAGTCTCTGAAAACATCATTAACGAGGTGCTGAAACGTTGCAGGGGCGTTGCACAAGCCAAAAGGCATTACTAAATATTCGTAATGGCCAAACCTGGTACGAAAGGCCATCTTCCACTCATCCCCTGAGCGGATGCGAACCAGGTTGTATGCCCCCCGCAGATCTAATTTGGTAAACACAGAGGAAGTCCTGAGTCTCTGGAAAAGTTCAGGAACCAAGGGTAGGGGGTACCGGTTTTTAACCGTAATTTTATTTAATTCCCTGTAGTCCACACAGGGCCGGAGGGAATGGTCCTTCTTTTCTACAAAAAATATCCCTGCCCCTGCTGGGGAAGTAGAAGGGCGGATGAAGCCCCTCTTTAAGTTCTCATCAACGTATTCTTTCAGCACCTCTAGTTCCCGCGCCGACAAAGGGAAAATCCGTCCGAACGGAATTTCAGCACCGGGCAGAAGTTCGATTGGGCAATCGTACGGACGATGGGGCGGCAGGACTTCAGCTCCTCTCTTGCTAAAAACTTCCAAAAATTCATGGTATTGCTGAGGTACTGCAGCACGTATCTCTGGGTCTGGTTCCAGGCATAGTAAGGGACCAGTGGTGCTAGGAC
Source organism: Rana temporaria (assembly GCF_905171775.1). Lineage (NCBI taxonomy): Eukaryota > Metazoa > Chordata > Amphibia > Anura > Ranidae > Rana > Rana temporaria. The sequence continues at coordinate 64,274,918 of NC_053490.1, forward strand.
ACAAGGGCTTGCAGTGCTGCCGGCAGTAGGGAGACTGAAATTTAACTTGTCCGGTTTCCCAATCAATCTGAGGATTGTGTGCCTGGAGCCACGGTAGGCCCAAAATGACTGGAAACATGGGAGAAGCGATGGCATCCAAACATAAAAGTTCCTTATGACCCGTAGAGGTGATGACAGGCAAAAAGGGGGTTTCTTGAGTTACTACTTCAGACTTGATTTGGGACCCATCCGCCAGGAAGATGGAAAGACCCCGGGTCTTGGGTTGAAGTGGGATGTGTTGTTGAGCTGCAAAGTGTAAATCAATAAAACAACTACATGCCCCTGAGTCTACTATTGCGGTAACTGGTATAGTTCTTTCAGGTAATTGGAGCAGGATAGGTAAGTCCAGATGGGTGGCCTTGGTAGGAGTCGATGCAAAACTGGGGGAGGAGATAGCCAAAGTCTTACGCAACTTAACAGGACAAGTGGAAACATAGTGACCGGCCCTTCCGCAGTACATGCACAGACAATTCTGCTGCCGGTGAAGTCGTTCTCTGGCGGATTAGGAATGTTTAATCAGTCCAAGCTGCCCGGGATTGGTGGTAGCAGCAGTCTGGTGAGAGGGTGAGAGTCTTCCCGGAACTGTATTATCACTGGCAGGGTAGACAGGAGCTGGTATCCGGGGAAGCATCCACGCCGGGCGGAGTTGCAGAGTTGACCGTTCAGCTTTGCGTTTCCGTAGTCGTCGGTCTATCTGGATGGACAGGGAAATTAAAGACTCCAAGGCATCAGGAACACCGACTCGGGCTAATTCATCTTTCAGGCTCTCGGAGAGACCAAGACGGAACTGATGCCGAAGTGCTGCCTCATTCCACTGAGTATCCGCGCTCCATCGTCTGAAGTCAGTCACATAGTCCTCGACGGCTCGATGGCCTTGCTGGAGCGCGTATAGGGCAGCCTCGGCAGTGGAAGTTCGCTGAGGGTCATGGTAGAGTTGTGCCATTGCACCGAAGAAGGATGACAGAGAGTCCAGAGCTTCATGGCGAACTTCAAGTAAATGATAAGCCCAAGCCTGGGGTTCCCCTTGCAGCAGGGCGATAACGAAACCCACTCTGGTAACTTCAGAAGAGAAGGTCCGCGGTAGCAGCGAAAAGTATAGTTCACATGCGTTGCGAAACGCACGGAATTCACTTCGGATCCCAGAAAACTTCTCAGGAAGAGGAACCCTAGGTTCAGGGAGTGGCATCACTGGTGATAAGTCTGCATGGGTAGCCTGGGTCTGTGTCTGTTTATCTTCCTGGACATGCCGATCCTGGAGAGAGTTCACAACTTGAGTGAGGGCTGAAAGATGTTGCAAGACATAGTCCATCGGTGAGGTCCCTCCTTCAGGCTCAGACATGGCGGCTTGATACAGTTACGTACCTGAGTGTGAGCCTGAAGCGTGGAGGAAGACCTCCCGTACAGCCCCGGCTTAGAGACCGCTGGAATGGGGACAGAGGTCTCTGAGCACGGTGAAGTAAGGGTGTCAGATCTGGTGTAGCTGCAGAGGAAGCTGGAACTGCTGGATAGGGAGCAGGTGATGCAGGTCGCAGAGTAGAGGATGCAGACAGCAGGTGCAGGTCAGCAGAGTGGCAGGCGTAGTTAGCAGAGTCAGACAAGCCGGGTCGTACACTTGGAAGGGATCAGCATGAACATTAGGCAGAAGAATAGTCCAAGCCGGGTTCAGGTAACGGGTAATCAGGCAGGAGACAGGCAGAGTCGGCAAGCCGGGGTCAGGGTTGGAGAAGGTAACGGAGTCAGCAAGCCGGGTCATACACTGGGTCAGGATGCAGAATGCAGGATGCAAAACAAGAACACAGGAACACATGCAGATCAAGCCGCAATATGCCCCATTCAGGCAGTGTCTTTTATAGGCAGCAGGACGCTGCGTATGACGTGCGCCAAACGTGCGCCTAACGTGCACGCATGCGCACAGATGCGGGCAACGGCCGTGTTCCACGCATGCGCACAGGCGCGCGCCCGCGCATGCGCGCAGGCATATGCCTACGGAAGCGAGCAGAACGTTCATGACACGCGCTTTTACCGTCCCTCGATGTCCCTCTTCCCGCCTTCGATGATGCTTCAGCCAACCAGGTTACCGATTACCAGAATCAGATTACCTGATTGGCTGAGACGCCTGTCAGTCTTATCCAAGGAATGCACCGCCGGTACATCCCGAGGATAAACATTCAGGAAGCCGACTACAGCCTCAGGGCTGTACTCGGAAAGCCTATCAGAGCCGCTGGCTCTGATAGGCACTTCCATACAGCCAACCAGCTGCCGTTATTCAGCTGGCTGGCGCTCAACATCCGGCCAGCTGAATAGTGGGCGGCGAAAATATATAGATTCATACAATGCATGAATCTATATATTTTAGTGGCTGTGCGAGAGCCAGAGGGGGCGGCGCTCCGGCGCCCTCTATGGACGAACTGCTCCACACACCGCGGGCTGTAGTTTGCCCATTCCTGATCCAGACTATGTACGTGCCTGTGGAGTCCCATCATTGGGTAGATAGCACTGAACCTACAACATTGTCCAATTGGTGTTGCTATCCTATAGTATAGTAATGATGATGGTGTAAGTGATCTAGTTACTAGGCAGGCAGCTTCCACACTTCAGAGGATTTCCACAGTTTCTTTGGTTTGTAGTGTAAAACAGTAATGCCCTGTACACACGATCGGTTCGTCTGATGAAAACGAACCGATGGTTAAAAATCTGATCGCGTCCAACGCGGTGACGTAAAACACAACGACGTGCAGAGAAAAATGAAGTTCAATGCTTCCGAGCATGTGTCGACTTAATTCTGAGCATGCGTGGATTTTTGACCGATGGATTTCCCCACAGACGATCGTTTTTTTTCTATCGGTTTTTTAACCATACGAAAATTTTAAAACAGGTTCCTTTTTTTTTCACCAATGGGAAAAAAACTGATGGGGCCCACACACGATTGGTTCGTCCAATGAAAACGGTCCATTTTCATCAAATGAACCGATCGTGTGTACAGGGCATAAGAAAAAGAAAAAGCGCCATACCACTGTTCAATACTCCACATATAATTGTATTCCCGCAAGGGACAAAGGGACTAAAAACTGCTTATTGGGTGTCATTAAGGACCAATGCTAAGGCACTATTGTTAACTCTTAATTTTAATGTTAAGAAATTAATCCCTTTAACGTGGAAGGGGCCCTTTATAGAGGCCGAAAAAACATTTATAAATTCTAAATTGCCCTTATATAAACGTATCTATGAGCTTAGAAATAAATCGCAACTGTTTGATGAAATTTGATCAGTTGCAACTTCTCATACTCTTGCTTTTCTGGAACCAAGACCTTCACGATTGACCTTGCATATCATTTTTTAAGATAGATGTCACGATAACATGTTTTGTCAATATACTTCTTCTGGAATAAGACATGAGCGATCGTTTTGTCTGTAATAGATTTGTTTATTGCTCTTTCATTGTATATCTATATACAGATCACAATCAATATAACATATATTTAAAAAAAAGAGGGACCCAACACCCACTATTTAGAGTTTCCAATAGACCTAGTACCACCCGTTCAATCTTAAACTATACTATCAAAAATAATATTGTTATTCTGGTTTTGTTACTGTATATTGGCCAAATGTTGAGGCAACATTCATTATCAATTGCATCCATGTATCAAAAATAAAATAAGAATAAATAAAATAACAATTAAAGGGACAGGTCAAGAAAAAACAGGGAAATCTTTATATCAAAAAAATATCACTTCCTCAAGGTCGTTGAAAAAAAAGATATGCCAAATAACATTGGATATATAGCAATATAAATATATATATATACACATACCGTATATAGCATAACATTGAATAAATATAAAATATCAAGTATGTACACAAGGACCTATGAACTTTAATGGCATCCCAGTCTTAGTCCGGAGGGTTCAATATTGAGTTGGCCCATCCTTTGCAGCTATAACAGCTTCAACTCTTCCAGGAATGCTGTCCACAAGGTTTGGGAGTGTGTCTATGAGAATGTTTGACAATTCCTAAAGAAGCGCATTTGTGAGGTCAGGCACTGATTTTGGACGAGAAGGCCTGGCTTGCAGTCTCCGCTCTAATTCATCCCACAGTTGTTCTATTGGGTTGAGGTCAGGACTCTATGCAGGCCAGTCAAGTTCCTCTTCCCCAAACGCGTCCATCTATGTCTTTATGGACCTGGACCTGGAGCACGACCTTGAAAAGGCCCGGCAGTTCTCCAGTATGCAGGTTAGAAGCTTTGGCTTCATTTTGAACTCTTTCACATGTGTGAGGCCACCCATCACAATAATGAGCCGGAGGTGAGTTTCCGTAGGAGAGGGGGGGCAAGTCATTTTTTTTAGATTTGCATTATAGATCACCATGCATTGTGAAGCTCTCTGGCATTCATAAAGATCACTAAAGGAAACCTGAGGTTCCTACTGATGATGTTTCCCTTTGAAAATGTTAACTCCCTGGCTGTCATGCTGATCTATTTGCTTTAATCCTCTGTATCATTGACCTATATACCCTGTATGCAAGTTAGAAGCTTTGGCTTCATTTTGGGACTCTCCTGATTTGCACGATTGTTCCAGGTCAATGTTTTAAAAAGTATTAAAGCCAGATAGGGAAGCAACAATCATTTTTAGAGTCAAATATGTTTTTATTCTGTTTGACAAAGAAAAACAATAGTACAAACAACGGTTAAGTGTCCGGGAGACAAGAAAACATACCGTATTTTCCGGCGTATAAGACGACTGGGCGTATAAGACGACCCCCTAATTTTCCAGCCAAAATGTTGGTTTTGGGATATACTCACCGTATAAGACTACCCCCTTCCTACTAGTCATGCCTCACCTCACGGTGCCACCACTACATGCCAGACTGTGCCACTACATGCCAGACTGTGCCCCATTACATGCCAGACTGTGCCCCATTACATGCCAGACTGTGCGCCATTACATTACATTACCCCTCCATTGTGCTGTTCTCCCCGTTCGCGCTCCGCTCCGTGTCCCCCCCTCGCTGTAACCTAACCTTACCTTATCCTAAAGACATGCAGAATCGCGGCCGTACGTTTTTTCAAAAGCCGCGCCTCCTACGTCTTCTGTTCCGTGATAGGCAGCACAGTCAGCTTCCCAGGAGGCACTGTGCTCAGGGTTTGCCTATCACGGATGCCCTCTCGTCCGAGGACGAGAGGACCTCCGTGATAGGCGGACACTAAACACAGGACGAGAGGGCCTCCGTGATAGGCGGACACTGAACACAGTGCCTCCTGGGAAGCTGAGTGTTCCGCCTATCACGGAACAGAAGACGTAGGAGGCGCGGCTTTTGAAAAAACATACGGCCGCGATTCTGCATGTCTTTAGGATAAGGTAAGGTTAGGTTACCGGAGTATAAGACGACCCCCGACTTTCAAGAACATTTTAAGGGGTTAGAAAAACGTCTTATACGCCGGAAAATACGGTAATACAAATCCCGTCATCTATCCTCAGCTTGTAACAGTATCAACAAAAACTCAGAGGCTCCACCGCCTACGAGGGGCGGACAGTGCCATTCCATCCAAAGGACAGTGAGGGCTTAGCTAATATACATAATACGACACTTGACTCATTCACCTGAAATTGTTATCAAAGAGAGAGAAAAGCAAAGAAGGGGAAAAAAGGAAAAAAGAGCAATAGAGGATAGCAGAAGAAAGAAAAGAAGGCAGAGAATACGTAGAGAGGAGGGACCGAGCAGACCACGGCATGTCCAACCTACATGATGGGATCAGGATAAATCCTCGTACACACGACCGAGGAACTCGAGGAACTCGACGGGCGAAACACATCGTTTTCCTCGTCAAGTTCCTTGTTAGGCTGTCGAGGAACTCGACAAGGCAAGTTTCTCCATTCCCGTCAAGGAAAAAGAAGACACGCTCTCTTTTTGGCTCGACCGGTTCCTCGAAAGTTTCCTCGTCGAAAAATGTAAACACGACCGGTTTCCTCGGCAAAAAAAAAAATCCCAGCAAGTTTCTTGTTGGTTTTTGCAGAGAAACTCGGTCGTGTGTATGAGGCCTAAGGAGCTGGATTAACTCGGAGGTAGCAACAATAATTTTTTGAAGGACAGCAAAGCCTTCAAATTTCTCACTGTACAGGTTTCTTTTAAAGGCACGCATAGTGTCTTCAGTTTATTCATGTTGCCATTAAATTCACATTTAGTAAATGACAAGTTTTCAAAAAGTGTAGAATTCCGTTTTGGCTTTGTTGCTCCACTGCGCTAATGTAATATGAATACAATGCTGTATTTATCAGAATAGTTGGTCTCTGCTATACATGTATTATTTATAGGAGGAACATCCTTCTTTTCTATAGATAAAAGAATCAAATACACACCCTGTTGTGCTTAAAAGACACGCATGTAGGCTCTATGCAGGGAAACTCTTCACATTAACCTTAGGCTCGTAGGTGGTATACTTAAGGCAGAGCCATTAGGTATTGCTGGATATAAGTAGTTATTACAAGCCGGCTGGGAACATACAGGTGGGAGTTTAATGCAGATGTAATGTAATAATACCTCCTACAGAATAATAGCCTTCTCCATCCTCCAGCTCATTTAAATGATGTATAAAAGTCTCCAGCGGCTGGCAGATAATGTAATGTATTATATGAGAACATTTCACTTTCCCCGGTTCCTCTTGCTCCATGAATATCTTCAGAACTGTTTGCACAGATGCCATGCACTGTCTCTTTGGGTTACATAATAGCCTCTTGACGAGGAGTGGGGAGCCATGTTATGACCAAGAGCCTCGTTTCAAGCCGCTCTGAGAGATTATCAAAACCAACAAGGCTATATGATTGCTCAATAATGCAACACGACCTTTGCCCTGCATACATAAAACCTGCTTATCAATCAGAAGGCCGCGTTCTCCTCAGGGGAAATCGTTCAGCAGACAAGGGGAATGAAAGCATGAATGATCGATGCGGATACAAGTGTGCGGTCATTTGTCAGTGTTGACCTGTGAGGGGAAGGTGCACAGCACCTCTCTGAGGGAAGATGGACATGGAGGAACATGTCTACCTATGTGCTCTCATTAGAATGTATTCACTGGAACATTCTCTCAGCAGTGACTTTCAGTCACACTTGACTTTGGGCCTCAACAGGCCTCAGTGTACATGTATTGTATAGTAGAACTAAGAGACCAAGCATGTCCTGACAAGTGACTTACCAGTAGCTGGACCTCTACCTCTCTATGTGGGATTGGGTACATGACTGACCTTCACCCATTATCACCTGTTAGCCTGAAAATAATACTAAAGCCAGCCATAGATGGCTCCAATCTCCAGTTAGGCAGGAACTGGCTGAGATTCGAACCACATATGGCCAGGTTGAATGTACCTAAGTTAATCAATCGACTCAGATGCAACCAGCATTTCATATTTTACATGCGATTATTGCTAGGGGCCATGACAGTGTTCTCCCAGTGGGGACGGCTCTCCATGCCGGGAGAACACTCCTCGGGAGGGATTTCCCCATTAACACTGTCTGTGTTGATGGGGGAATCTAGCAAATTTCTTTCCTGCAACACGTGTTTGCAGGAACGAAAATTGTTCTGCCTATACCTGGTCTTATTCATCATCTCCCACATCTTATGTATTACTTTTTTTGGTGATTGGGTAGGGCTACAATGTACCCCATACTCATTCACACAGGGGGGCGTGATCTTCCCGATTCCGATAAGCCCCCTGCCTGCAGACCCCCACAACCACAGCCCAGGGTTGTGGGGAAGAGGATAAACACAATTCTATACCAAGGAAAGACACGCATAGAAAAAAATGCCACATATAGAGCCACAGAGACATAGGGGGTTATTTACGAAAGGCAAATCCACTTTGCACTATAAGTGCAAACTACAAATGCAAAGTGCAATTGAAATTGTACTGAAAGTGCACTAGGAAGTGCAGTCGCTGTAAATCTGAGGGGTAGTCCTGAAATGAGGGAGCGTGCTGCTGATTTTATCATCCAATCATGTGCAAGCTAAAATGCTGTTTTTTATTTTCCTTGGATGTCCCCCTCGGATCTACAGCGACTGCACTTCCAAGTGCACTTTCAGTGCAATTTCAAGTGCACTTTACACTTGTAGTGCAAAGTGGATTTGCCTTTTGTAAATAACCCCCCTTAGTGTCCAATTGAATACAAGTCAAAAAATGTAAAATGTATTGAATGTTAGATAAAAACAACCAAATACACAAAAGCATAAAATGTTAAGGAATCCTCTACCATTCACCATCTAAAGACAACGTTGTCAGTAGACAGACAGGGACAAACAAACAAAGAGACAGACATAGGCCTCGTACACACGACCAAGTTGTCGTGTGTACACTTTTCGACGAGGAAACTGTCGAGGATCTCGTCGAGCCAAAAAGAGAGCATGTCTTCTTTTTCCTCGACGGCAATGGAGAAATTTGGCTCGCCGAGATCCTCGACAGCCTAACAAGGAACTTGACGAGCAAAACGATGTGTTTCGCCTGTCGAGTTTCTCGGTCGTGTGTACGAGGCCATACAGAGCGTCTTCACTGTGGGGAAGAGGCTCATGTCCCCATCAACAATACGGGGACTTGACCTGCTGGGCTGTATGCTCAGTAAAGGTTCTGGTATGGATTTGGGGGGGACCACACGCCATTTTCTTTTGAGGCAGGGTTCCCCCTAAAATCTATACCAGACCAAAAGGGCCTGGTATGCATTGGGAGAACCCCACAATGTTTTTTTTTCCCCAAAACGTTTAATTGCCGGCATGTTTTTTTTACATTAAAGTGGTTGTAAACCCCACTTTCTGACTTTTACCTACAGGTAAGCCTATAATAAGGCTTACCTGTAGGTATAAAGAATATCTCCTAAACCTGCACGGTTTAGGAGATATTCCCCTCGCATTGCGCCGCTGACTGCAGCGGCGCATGCGCAGGGGGGATCCTCGGCTAAAGGACGGGCAGCCGCCGGACCTTGCCGAATTTAAATCTCCCGCACGCACGCGCGGGAGTGACGTCATCGCCGCTCCAGCCAATCACAGCGCTGGAGCGGCGATACCCGGAAGACATGCCGGAGCAAGATGATTTCTCGCTCGGCGTGAACCAGGTAAGTTTTACACACCTCGTTCCGAGGTAAGTATTTCATAATGAGCTAATATGCGGTGCATATTAGCTCATAAAGGGATGGCCACACACCACAAATTAATCAAAGCCTTTAAAATTATTTATTTGTCGCCGTGCCAGACAAAAGACAGGAACACTGTTGACGCATATCACACGGACAATTCGTGCTTTCTCATGGGGTCTCAATTACCCCAACAGTACACAGCTCCTTTCACAAGCATCTTTTACTCCACACCTGCGACTGCTTTTTGCCCTTTTCAATCCTCTTTTGCTGGTTGGTTAACCCTTTCGGGACCGAAGTACCCATAATCAGGGTTGGAAGCTCTTCCCACCCAAAATCTTGATGAACCTCCAAATTCCAGGTCATATATGAGGACTTAAAGGGGTTGTAAAGGTAAAAATAGGATTTTTTGTACTCACCGTAAAATCCTTTTCTCTGAAGTCCATGGACGGACACAGCTCCTTAAATCTTGACAAGTGGGTTATGTTCCCTGTTTACAGGAGAGGACTAGGCAGAAACATGTTAAATAGTTAAATACATGTTACATTAACAGAGTTGAACAGCCCCTCCCAGGGGGCGGTCCCTCCAGACATAACCCTCCTCACTGCAGCTTGCAGCCTCAGTTCGTAACAAGCAGTACAAACCTAAAAAGGAGGGGTGGGAGCTGTGTCCGTCCATGGACTTCAGAGAAAAGGATTTTACGGTGAGTACAAAAAATCCTATTTTCTCTTATCGTCCATGGACGGACACAGCTCCTTAAATCTTGACAAGTGGGACGTCCCCAAGCAGTGTCAAAAAACGAGGGGTGGGAAATATATCAGTAAAAACAATTTTAACTTCACCCCAAAACAAGCAGAGCTCCTCAACGGAGGAGGTGCAACTTTAAACAGCCGCCGGCAAAAACTAGCGGCTGAAAAAAACATCATAAGATGCACTCACAGCAACCATGTAAATTCTGGAAAAAGCGTGAACGGACGAGCAAATCGCCGCCTCGCACACCTGTGAGACCGACGCATGATGTCGGGAAAAAAAAAAACCCAGGAAGCACCAATTGCCCTGGTCGAAAGTGCCGTGACCGGAAAGGGGGGCCCGCCCTTGGGAGCATAGGCCTGTATGACGGCCTGCCCGATCCACCGAGAAATGGTGGTCGACGAGACCGCCAGGCCCTTTTGTGGACCAGACACCGACACAAAAGAGAGTCAGAAGCTCCGAAATGGAGCCGTAGTAGGCTGGTATACCCGCAAAGCGCGTACCACGCCTAAAGTATGAAAGGCCGAAACCTCCTTCGGAAGAAGGGAAGGTCGCGGGCGCACCATCACCTAATCCTTATGGGGGATCAAGCATGGCGGCTTGCAAGACAAGACCGCCAACTCAGAAACCCCTCTAACAGAGGTAAAGGCCACTAAAGGGGCCACCTTCTGAGATAGTGTCAAGAGAAAATCTCTCTGATGTTTCCAAAAGGAAGGTTCCTGAAGAACCGAGAGCACCAGAGTCAAAACTCATGGGGGAAGAGATGGGCCAAGAGGGGAAAGTATATGACAAACCCCTTGTACACAAAAAAAGGGGACCCACCAGGGAACGGGCCGCAAAAAGGCCACTAAAAGAACACAGCCAAGGCTGAAATCTGCCCCCAAACGGTGCTTTAAGCAATTTTTTCAGATCCAATCCAAGCTTTAAAAACAGCAGGACCCTGGACATTGAAAGTACGCCCGTGGACGTCACTCCATCCCTTCGCACCAAGAGAGGTGCGACGGTAGATCCTCCGGAAGAAGACTACGGTGCCCTGTTGAGATGACCGAGTCAGACAGACCCTGGTCACCTAAAGTCTGGCTTCCAATAACCATGTTAAGCAAGTCAGTGACTGTACAACAGGAGGAAGTATGGGACCTTGAGACAGGAACCTCCTGCCCTGGCAATCGCCAGGGTGCCTCCGCTACCAGGCGCCCGATATCAGCGTACCAAGGACGCCGAGATTAATCTGGAGCGATTAGAATCATCGGGATCTCCTCAGCATCCACTCTGTGGAGCGGCCGAGGAAGCAACTACCATGGAGGAATGGCAAAAAATCACCGATACAGACAACACAGGGCCACCAGCGCGACTGACGCGTCTGTACAAGATCACTAGACCTGGCCACTAACTGACACCCTTGCGGTGGAGACAAGCTGCCAGGAGATCCATGCCATGTGAGGCTCACCTCCTGCAAGGGAGCCGAAACACCCCAAGCACAAAGACCAGTCGCCCTGGTCCAGCATCTGGCGACTCCAGTAGTCTGCCTGCCGGCATACCTGATGGTAGACTGAAGCCACGGCCGTGGCGTTGTCCGGCTGAAACCAGATTGGTCGACCACAAGGAGAAGCATAGCCTGATCGCCTAAAATAGTAGGACAATGAACAATAGACAGCACCTGGTATTCCCAGGCGGTCTTCCACCAGGCACTAGCCAGGCCCGACCCTGGGTAGCTACCGAGACCAGACACATTCAAGGAGGTGTGGTCATAGGTCCACGCAAGTCCAGCGACTCAGGGCCGACTGGACCCCCCAGTTTTGTGAACCTCCAGGTTCACAACCCGTGAGCTGGCATTCGTCGTAAACACCGACCACTGGAAGGAAGGAACAACTTCCCGGACCGAAGAGTCGGGAATCTCTGTCACCAACTCAGAGAGACTCTGACTAGGTGGCGCACAGGAATCTAATGATTTCAGAGACAAGAGATTTTTACCACCTGGACAGTAGTTCCACTGGAAAACCAGGGTGTGGAACTGGGCATACAGTACCACCTTGAAGGAGGCTACCCACAGACCCTGAACCAGCAGGCGCCCGGAGAGAAGACCGATTGCGTGATGCCAATACCTTCTCCGCAGACTGAAGAGTCTGCAATTTCTCCAGGGGAAGAAGGACCTTTGCCACTGAGGAGTCTGGATCAACACTAGATACTCCAACGCTGAGTCGGAACCTAGCATGCCCATAATTTGAACCCTGGGTCGCACACATGTAGGGCAGGCTTGCTGCCACCGAGCTACACTTTCTGGCCTAAACGTTTAACATCCACCCGAATCTTCCGAGGGTCTGAATGGGAATAACCCATCCACTAGGTCGGAGACAGAAGCTGCTCTCAGAAGAAAGTCGTCAAAGTAGCCAATGAGGCAAAGCCTCGCTGTCCCAACAAAATTCAAATAAGTGCGAGCTCCTAGCTGAAAACCCATGGTGCTGACGCCAGATCAAAAGGGAGGGCCACAGGCTGACAGAGACCCTTCTCTCATCACGAAGCACAGAAAAAAACACTGTGACATGTGCAAAACGGGACATGCATGTATGCGTCCCTGATGTCCGAGGACATCCCCCGGATGAAGCGCAGCTACCACCGAACAAATGGATTCCATGCGGAACTACCCGACGTTCACAAAAGGTATTTAGGGCCTGAGGCCCATAGAAAAACCCCAAAACTCTCGTCCTGCAGGAAAGGTAAAATTACCTTGCAGCTTAGCAAATCCCACACTGCCCAAGGCAGACCGACGTGCCGGGAGGGGAAGACACAAGGACAGAACTTTGTTCTGTGGATAGGAGGAAACCCTATCTAGTACTCCGAAGAGACCACCTCGCAGACCCACTAGTCGGAGAGCAGGGAGGTTTCACTGAATTGTGAACCTGCAAGCCGCCCCTCCCACCTAGAGACAGGGAGGGAAGGCTATATATATTGGCAGGATTTGGGTGCCGGCGTGATCGGCTTATGCACCCAGGGACAGATTAGTCCCCCAGCTGGGCCTTTGACGGCCTGGGAGGGTTGCCCCTAAATAATACGCACACATAGTGTGTATGTATATTATGTAGGTGTATGCACACATGTCTTTGGAGGAAACCGGAGTACCCGGAGGAAACCCACACAGACACAGGGAGCGACAATGCAAGCTCCAGGCAGATTGGCGTCAGTGTGCAGATTGGCGTCAGTGTGCAGATTCGAACCAATGACTCTTTTGCTGCCAAGTAATGGAGTTAAGCACTACACCACGGTGTGCATAAAACCATTCTGAAACAGACGCCCTGGATAACAAGGGCGCAGCATTCAATGAAGCATCACAGACCTATATGAGGCCCTGGACCAGCTGGTCCGCTAGGCTAATAACCTCAGGAGAGAGTCGGTGCTCCTCCACTGTCTGGTGCAAAATGCTCACTCTGTGAGTTGTATACAGCACTAGGGGTCAGGACTACTCCAAGATGGCCGCCGAGCGTTCAGAACGCGGCCACAGGAAAAAGGCCAGCACAATGTAAGCTGCGCCATAGCGTGGCTACGACAAAATGGGCGCCAATGGGAGTTTTCAATGTAATTGAAAAATCTCCCAAAAAATAGCGCCAGCGACCACTGAGACCCCAGTGTAGTGGCCACAATAGGCCGCAAGCCAGACCCCAGCATGGTAAACATGGAACGGGTCAGTACTTCGGATCTTCTATCAGTCAGATCCATACAAGTAGGGGTTCCCGCCCGGCGGTGAGGGACTACAAAAGCCCTCAGTGGCTTTTCTCATTCCGCATCTCAGAAATTATCAAAGAAGGGCACAGAAGGAAAAAACCTACACAGCGGTCTGATTTGTGTGATCCAAAAAAGACCGAGCCCTCAGCGGAAACCCAGCTGCACTATGCAGCTTAGGAGAGTCCCTTGCAGCAGTAAAAAGCGCACCCATAAATGCCTTATTCTGCCTTTTTTTTTTTTTTTTTTTTTTTTTAACTAGGTACCTAGTCCATGGCTCCATAACAGAGCATTCCCCAGGGGATAACGGGGGAAGGGGGCACTCTTTTACCGCCCGCCCGCAGTCCACCCCCACCCTGGCACAAACTGTGTCCAGGACTAACAATAAAAACTCTGTGGGAATCACAGGTGCTGACACCTGCTGCCACCACCAGCATGTGGGGAAGGACCCAGATACTGACTCCAATATTTACATATAGTGTGTATTATAATATGCACACCTGTCCATACAAATAGACAAAAGCTCCTAGAGCCCTATTCAGGGCCTCTCACCCACTTGCTGCGCTGACCAGGGGTAACCAGGGGACTCCCTCAGGAGGAGACTGCACAGCGCTGCCTGTGAGGAAAAGAACCGTGAGGTAACTTTTGCAGGGACCTGTGTTTAAACAGGAAAAGCCTCATAGGGCTGTTTTATTTAAGGATAAGACACAGATACAGCATAAAAAGCAAAACCATTACAGGTGTCACCAATCAGTCAGCGTCTGCTGAAGTATAATCATAAACATCTGTGCTCATCACAGGGCTTTTTACCTCACAGGAAAGCCCAATACAAAAAAGAAAAAGCACAGGCCAGATAACACAGTCCCCTCAGGAAGGCCCCCCCCTCCCCCCTGACAGCGGCAATGTTAGCAATGCAGCAAGGGAAAGGAGCAGGGAAGTAAGGGGAAGGGACCCCCGAACCCCAGGAATGCCCAGCTGTACCAACCCACCGAAGCAGGAGGGACTGTACTTACCCGTCCAAGCGAGGACTCGCTGACGCATTCCTGACAGACCTACAACCGCAATGGAGGTAGCTGTCGGCCCGGTCCACTGTGAGTGAGACAACACCACAGCCCAGTCATATGTGGACCTCGGAGCAAAGCTCACCGGCCACCTCAGGAGTCATGAGGTATGGCGTGGCAGACCAAGCCTCTTTGCAAAGGTGTGCCCACGCTTGCTGGTCGGACTGAGTAGACTACAAGGATCTATATTATCCAGCCTGTCTCTCAGCCGACAGTTGAAAGAAGATTCTTCAAGAAAAAGTAAAGTAAAATAAAATAAAATTTCTCCTCAGGGCGCTGGGCCCAAAGGGAGCCATACGTCCTTCTCCTTTGCTAGGCAGAACGAAACTGAGGCTGCAAGCTGCAGTGAGGAGGGTTATGTCTGGAGGGACCGCCCCCTGGGAGGGGCTGTTCAACTCTGTTAATGTAACATGTATTTAACTATTTAACATGTTTCTGCCTAGTCCTCTCCTGTAAACAGGGAACATAACCCACTTGTCAAGATTTAAGGAGCTGTGTCCGTCCATGGACGATAAGAGAAACATTTTTTTCCCTAAATAGCTTCATTTACCTTAGTGCAGTCCTCCTTCACTTACCTCATCCTTCCATTTTGCTTTTAAATGTCCTAATTTCTTCTGAGAAATCCTCACTTCCTGTTCTTCTGTCTGTAACTACACGCAGTAATGCGAGGCTTTCTCCCTGGTGTGGAGAAAGCCTCCTGTTGATTTGTTGATGTTTGGTGCAGTTCTTAAATGTCCCATGGGCAACGTTTTTGTTTGAGATACAACTAATTGAACCACCACATTCAAGAACTGCTAAATTGCAATATATGACAGTTTTGTTTTTAGGTTTAAAACCGCTATAAAAACCAGTTGGGAATAGCAGCTCCTGTAGTTTTACCTGGACAGTTGGCCTTTAATCCCCCTAACATAGCAATGTACAGTGACAAATGGAAAGATGTATGTGCAGCCAGAACTTTTTTTTTTATATCATTGAATAGAAAGAAGAAGAGTTGGAACCCTTGTCAGCTTTTACTGTTATCTGGGGCTCTGTAAAAATGTGCCCTCACTTCCTGTCCACAAAATGTTTTAATATGCATGAAGTGAAGGGGACTCTCAAACAGCAACACAGACAGAAACAACTAAATTCCTTACTTGAGTAATGAAAAGCTAAAACCTATTTATTTTTTAGTGTGTCCCTGATGTAAATTATCCTTTACATCCTGTCTGGTGAAAATGTTGTCAGAAGAACAGGAAGTGAGGAAGTGAGGATAAAATCTCCCAAATGGAGCTCAGGATAGCAGTAAATTCCTGAACTGAGTTCTGATTCTTCCTCACACTGTGCAAAACTAGTGTACAGGATGCCAGAGATGGGATATGGAAAACTGATATATAACACCCCCCCCCCCCCCCTTAAAAAAAAGAAAGCATTATAAATAAAAAAAAAATTGTAAAAAAAAAAAAATTGTAAAAAATTAAAAACAAATTGTTAAAGATAAAAAAAAACTACTGACACATGTGCCGCTGTCACATGAGATAAAAAAAAAGTATCGGTATCGGCGAGTACTTGAAAAAGAGTATCGGTACTTGTACTCAGTCTTAAAAAAGTAGTATCGGGACAACCCTAATTGTAAGCACCCCTGTTAGGGGTAAATGGTTTGTGTCGATCCTCTAACTGGCACCTTTGCTGGACCGCTTGGTCTGTTAAAGGAAGTTGAAAAACAACAGACTTGCTGGCTGTATCACCAGGTGAAAAAAAAAAGAAACAAAAAACAAATGCAGTCATCACATCTGAGAATTAGGAAATTGCTGGAGCAACTGCACTTGCAGAGTGCACTGGTTATTTGCCATGAATAAATCCACCCCACTGTTGGCAAAAAAAGCAACAACCTAGCAGCTGTTGTGACCCTCCCCTACTCCATCCAAAATGAATAATTTTTCTTTTGCTTTAGATATAGGAAATTTTGGCTGGAGTTCAAGGATTGTTCATTTTTACCCAAACAAAGGGTGTTGTGTCCTATGAAATAATCATGTCTGTGTCCTCCTGTTTACTACCTCTGTTTAGCTCTGTCGTTGACTGGTCCAGAACCACACCCCATTCACAGATATTTGCTGACATTGAGAATCCATGAGAAATTCCAGGCCAGTCCAAACAGTTCTGTTGATAAAATAAGATAAACTTTCAGTGCATGTTATACTCTACTCCATAAAGCTCTAATGCCCAAAACGGGGCCCACCGGCTTCATTTGTGCAGCCTAATGTGCCACGGCAAGGTCCGCCATCTCTGCCCAGCACTTTATGTATAGCCTGGTCAGATAGGGGGGTGCAGAGAGCAGTGCAGGAGTGAGTGAAGTGGTAAGGTTACATTTAGCCCCCACTGCCACTGGGGAAATGGGGTGGAGCGTTAGAAACACTGCATTGACAAGCAATGCAATGGGAAGGGGGGTCATGTGTATTAAAAAAGTACTACCGCTTTCAAGAATCCTTAACCCTACAAGCTTAACCTTACCGTCAGATCCTAACAAACTATTATTTTCTTCTGATCCTGATACCCATGAGATAGAGAACTTCTACATTTATTCTTCTGTCAAATGTCCCTAACCCCAATCCAGGGCCGATCCTAGGGTCACAGACGCCTGGGTGCAGAAATATTTCTAGCGCCCCCACGTGGCCGTGGTCATCTTACTAACTCCTCCCCTTTACACATGCTTCTATGGCTACGACTCAAACACAGAGATGCTCGCCTTAGAAGTCTTTTTTTTCGTGTCCCCCATCGGTGCCCCCCCAACAGTTGCCCTCCATCAGAGCCCCCCACAGCAGGTGTCCCCATCAGAGCCCCCCCCACATCAGGTGTCCCTGTAGCTCAGGTGGGCTGGGAGAAGAAGCACATTACAGGGGGCGGGGCATACGTGGCATCTTTGGTTACTTGGAGGGTGGCACTCAGAGAGCATTTTTGGGAGTGCACGGGATAACTGGCAGCAGCTCCGGCCAACCCAGAAGCCTCTCATCACACCGCCTATGGGAGAAGAGCCGACAAAAGCAGAGGGGGCGGGGCAGACTGGAGACTGCTCCATGCACACCGGACAGAATTAATTAGTGGAGCCTAGTACCGGAATGTGTTCCGGTACTAGGCTCCGCTGTGGTACCCAGTCCGGATTCTGGGGACAGCGGGAGGTATGCGCTCTTGTCAGTTGCCAGCGGAGAGAGCAATCGGGATGGGGAACCGCAGCACCCGCTACATGCGCTCCGCCTCTGAAGACAGACAAAGAGGAGGGAGGGGAGCACTTTGGAGCTTCGGCGCCCCCACCTCTGCGCCGCCTGGGTGCACCCTGCCTAGGATCGGCCCTGCCCCAATCAATATACCTGATACCACCTCCCCTGCACTTTCTTTAGACACCTGACCAATATATCTTAGATTATTGATGCTCATAAATACTAGTTCTTGCTCCATTCCCGTTCTATTGCCCCACTCCCCCTTTATCTTCCAGAGCCTACAAGATCCGTCCCGTCCCCACCATTTTCAAGTATCTTCTCCTTCCACCCCAGCTCCGTTTTATCCTTCTGTTGGGCTCCTCAGCTTTATATTACCCTTCTTTTTCATACGTACTGTTATACATCGGCCCTTATCATCCCGAGAATAAAAATACAGGAATGCCGTAATATAGCACACTCCAGATGAGAAATATTGTAACTTTTCATACTTAGATCAGGAGCTTGTTTCTATTACCGTGTTTCCCCAAAAATAAGCCCGGGTCTTATATTCATTTTGGCAACAAAAGACCATGTAGGGCTTATTTTTGGGGTAGGTCTTACCATGTAATGTGCTGTCTTCTCTCCACCTCTCTCTCCCTGCCTGACAGGAATCCCCAGTGTGAACTGAGTTAAAAGGCTTGTAAAATCCTATAATCCACTCTATTACTGTAGTATATAATGTACAGGGTGGGCCATTTATATGGATCCACCTGGGTGGGCCATTTATATGGATACACCTTAATAAAATGGGAATGGTTGGTGATATTAACTTCCTGTTTGTGGCACATTAGTTTCCCCCCTTACATACTGTATACTAATGTGCCACAAACAGGAAGTTAATATCACCAACCATTCCCATTTTATTAAGGTGTATCCATATAAATGGCCCACCCTGTACAATGTGTGTGTCTCTGTAATATAGTTGTGCCAAATACATTCGTTATAGCGCCCCTCTGTGCTTCTGTGACCTGCCAGAGCTCTCTTCCCCACAATTATATTACAGAAACACACACATTGTACATTATATAATACTGTAATAGAGTGGAATATAGGATTTTAAACTAGGGCTTATTTTTGGGGTAGGGCTTATATTGCAGCTCTCCTGGAAAATAACCCCAGGTCTTACTTTTGGGGAAACACGGTACATACCTA
The DNA here is from genome assembly GCF_905171775.1 of Rana temporaria. Lineage (NCBI taxonomy): Eukaryota > Metazoa > Chordata > Amphibia > Anura > Ranidae > Rana > Rana temporaria. The sequence goes on from NC_053490.1 coordinate 64,293,975, forward strand.
ATCCTACCTTCTACAATGAATACATTCCTTTGAAATCTCAATATTTACGTGTTTATGTAATGATTGCTGTCATTTTCTTGCATTAATGTATTCCCCTCTCCCCTTGGCGCTTCAAGACATTTCTTTGTACCCTGTCATGTTCTTATTATTCTGGGATACATTAGACCATGAGTGGGCAATCTCGGCCCTCCAGCTGTGGTGAAACTGGAAATCCCATCATGCCTCTAGGAGTCATGCCTGTGATTGTCAGGGTCTTGCAATGTCTCATGGGACTTGTAGTTTCAAAACAGCTGGAGGGCCGAGTTTTCCCTCGCCTGCATTAGACCCTTCAATTGATTTCACATCTGTGATATTCTTTACTGGAATTTTGGGTTAAAGCTCAATAAAATTATTGGAAAAGAAATCCAAAAAAAAAACAACAAAAAAAACACTGCCACTGACCACTAATGGAAGAAAGGGGGTTAAATTACACTGCCATTAAGCATAAATGTTGGGGTGGAAGAGGGTTAATACCACTGCCACCAACGCTACGGGTTACAGCCCATTTGCATTGAATGGGCTGCCTAACTTAACTCAATGTACCTAAATGCACCACTATTGCGTGGCACTCGAGAAGTGTTAGGGGCCGCACTTGGGGATCCCTATTATTTCCAAGCTGATCATCACTGTCCTAAAGCCTTATTCATTTGTGTTCAAGACCAGAGATGAACAGATTGGGGTGCATTAGATACTATCAGTGGAATCTGGGAATTGTAGTTCCTTAGAGCAGCCTTTTTCAAACAAGGTGCCTTGAGATTTTTTTCAGGAGTGCCTTGGCAAATTGCCCAAAAATTGTATACAAGCCGGCGGGTGGAAGAAGCCTGCCTTTTAGTTACACAAAGCCTCAGGTTTTCATTGTACACCATTACAACCAATGACATCAGTTGATAGGGAGGATGTCAGTTGCTTGCATATCATCCTTGTTTGACCCTCTCTTGCCTCTCCATCAGCTTTGGGTTCTCATTAGCTCAGTTATAGTTGGCACCACCTGTGAAAAAATATATCACATATATATATATATATATATATATATATATATATATATATATATATATATATATATATATATATATATATAATTATTATTATTATTTTATTTTTATTAATCTTTTTATTTTGCTTTTAGCAAACACAAAAAAAAAAACAGACGTACAACAAAACAACCAACACCTGGCCAACATCAAGGGCAGGACCCACGCAGGGGTCGCAAGTCAGCATAACGGAACCAAGAGATTTTAGATTATTCGCGATTACCTTAACCACTTCCATACCAGGCACTTACGCACCTTCCCGCCCAAGCCAATTTTCAGCTTTCAGCGCTGTCGCACTTTGAATGGCAATTGCGCGGTCATGCTCCACTTTACCCAAACAAAATTGGCGTCCTTTTTTCCCCACAAATAGAGCTTTCTTTTGGTGGTATTTGATCACCTCTGTGATTTTTATTTTTTGCGCAACAACTAAAAAAAGACAGAAAATTTTGAAAAAATTACGTTTTTATTTTTTTCTGTAAATTTTTTTGTGAATACGTACATTTTCTCTTTCTATTACGGGCACTGATATGGCGGCACTGATGGGCACCGATGAGATGGCACTGATGGACATCGATGAGGTAGTACTGATGGGCACCGATGAGGTGGCCCTGATGGGCACTGATTGGCAGGGCCGTTATGCGGCACTGATGGGCACTCATAGGCGGCACTCATAGGCGGCACTGATGGGCACTCATATGCAGCACTGATGGGCACTGAAGGGCGGCACTGATGGGCACTCATGGGCGGCACTGATGGGCACTCATAGGCGGCACTGGGCACTCATAGGCGGCACAGATGGGCACTCATGGGCGGCACTTATGGGTGGCACTGATGGGTACTTATGGGTGGCACAGATGGGCACTGATAGGTGGGCACTGGGCATGGATGGGCACTGTGGGGTGGCACTGATGGACACTGTGGGGTGGCACTGATGGACACTGTGGGGTGGCACTGATGTATCCATGTTGCCAGTCAGTGCCTATTTGTCGGCACTGATTGGCATCTTTTTTTTTTTTTACTGCTTTTTTTTTTTTTTTTTTACTGCCTTGTTTTTTGCCCTTTCATGGTGGTCCAGTGTGGGCTTCCCTGGTGGTCCAGTGTGGTGATCCGAGGGGGGCTGCATTGATAAACAATCAGCGCGAACCCCCCCTGTCAGGAGAGCCGCCGATCGGCTCTCCTCTACTCGCGTCTGTCAGACGCGCGTGAGGAAGAGCCGATCAACGCCTCTTCCTGTTTACATCGTGATCAGCCGTGGTTGGACACGGCTGATCACGTGGTAAAGAGCCTCCGCCGGAGGTTCTTTACCGAGATCGGAGATGCAGGGTGTCAGACTGACACCCCGCATCATTGATCGCCGCGCGTACGGCATTAAATCCTGCTGAATGTCCATAGACGTCCTGTCAGGACTTCAGAACCACTTCCCGGACGTAAATCACCTATGGACCGGGTAGGAAGTGGTTAATATATCATCCATGTGTTGGCCCGGCTCATGCTCCAGGGGTAGGTAGATAGTTAACTAGCTCACCCAAGTTACTGTGTCAGCAAGGGTAGTTGAACAAGACTTCACGGGAGATCAGCGGATAGCGAGAAACCTCCTAGTCTGCTGCAGCTGTATATAGAAATGATTGATACTGGTGATTGCAGCTGCTGAGCACAAGGTGCTATTCACTTGACAAATAAAAAGTCAAGTCGTTTAGACTCGAAACTAGAAATCGCGCCAATGCGTTTCACCCTCCTACGAGGTGCTTGATGACGCCTTGTGGGAGAGCGAAACGCGTTGATGCAATTTCTGCTTTCGGGTCACTTCCAGTTGTCAGTGTAACACACGCTGGAAGCAGCGTTTCTTGTTGTATTCCTTGCTAATCCATGGGTGATTTTATCTTTTATTCTGTAAGTACCCATTTTAGTTTGCGCAATCAAGTCTTGGCGAACTGTACTTCACTATCAGTCCCCTTCTTTCATTTAATTTTTGGTAAAACTATCTACATATGACCGTTATGACTGAGGGAGATCTTCACGGGATACTGGTATGAATTGCCATCCTTGGCCAGCATTTTAAGCCTGAACGACCCCTAGACTGAAAAGCCAGGGGTCCATTTCCATTCGGTGAGTGGGGACACAGGAGGGGGTGTGGCGCACCTCGAATTTTGGAGCACAATTGCACTTTATTGATTGGATCACATTATTCACTAATTGTATGGACGTTTTATTAAATTTCACACATCAATTTGATTGTTTTGTATTATTGTGAGCGCTGTAATTTTATCTACTTTTTGTTGGCACCACCTGGCTTAATTAACTTTGATCTGAAGATCAAAGAAGTAGGCGATAAATTGTTGGCCAAACTGTGAGTTCAAGATATCAGATGTAGTCACTGTTTAGACATTCTGACAGCTGGTGGCGCCAGCTGTCAAAATTCAATAGCCAGCAATGGGAGCACGTTGTAATGGAAGCTTTCTCTGTCCTGCTTAAAGTGGAGTTCCACCCATAAATATAACATTACATCAGTAGTTTTAAAAAAATGTCATTAGACCTTTAAGAATTTTTTTTTTTTTTAGATGCCTTCAAAGTGTTGTTGCTAGGCAGAATAGTTAATCTTCCCTCTTCCTGCACCTAGGTGCTTAAGCTTCCTAACCTACACCGCACAGACTCCTGGGAATGTAGTGGGTGTAACTTTCCAGGAGTCTGTGCATTCCCCAGTCTCGAAAAATCATGTGACTTGGACAATACAGGTGCTGAAACCTGATCTGAAACCTATTACACTGCTTGTGCAGCACTGAGCATGTGCGAGATCTGCAAGGCTGAAATCCAGGAAGTCATACAGTCTGGCTTCATGATGCCCACACTTAAGATGGCCCCAGTCAATTTCTATTTTATAAAGTGTCTAAATGCTGTAACAACCTAACAGCTTGTGTATTACAGGGGTATTTATATTTAAAAAGTGAAATTGTGGCCCGAACTCTGCTTTAAATATGCCTTATCAATAAGCATGATGTATTGAAAGGGAGGGCACAAACACAATTTTGAAGGTTTCAGGTACTGTAAATTTTCTTTATACCCATTGTTGTAAGGAAGGTGATATTTTGTGAATCCAGCTATTCTGCCATAAAAGTTTACGTCAGGCATGTCCAAAGTCCGGCCCGTGGGCCAATTGCGGCCCGTGTTACGGTTTTGAACAGCCTGCCTGGTAATTTGTACATGTATATATTTTGTGGCCCCCAACAAATCTCGGGGGCCACAAAAGATATATATGCTGGCTGCCTTGGAGGGGGAGGGACGAGTGCCGTACAATAGGAAGTCCTGTCTCCTGCGCTGCCATTGGATGACTGTTCTGTCCATCATAGGAGGCGGGACTTTGTATTAAAGAGGCCGCAGAGAAAATAGATTTTCCTGTATATAACGTGTTGGCACTCGTCCCGCCCCCTCCCTGTCCCTCTAAAGGCCGCAGATGGGCAAGGATCAGGCTGCACTGATGGCAATGGTGAGTCTGCATTAATGGCAATGGGGGTGCTGCATGCAATGGGGCTGCTGCATTCATGGCAATGGTGAGGCTGCATTCATGGCAATGGTGAGGCTGCATTCATGGCAATGGTGAGGCTGCAGATGGGCACTGATTAGGCTGCATTAATGGGCATTGACCCTTATTTTGCTTCACAGTTCTTTACTTAAAATTTTAGTTTTTGTTCCTGAAACTTCCCTCTTAAAGTGAAGGTGCGTGTTATACGATATGTCCAAATTACACGCCCAAGCTCATCTCTTCACCACACACAACCCCAAATACAAGAGAATTCTTGTTGGGCTGTGTATTAGTTGCTCGGACGAACACACTTAGACCGAATTTTTATGGTTCAAAGAATGTCAGGCAAAATGGTCGGCCCTCACGCATGTTCACGCCCTCTTTGAAAAAAGTTTGGACACCCCTGGTTTACGTCATTCTTTTGGTGTGTTTCTTTCCTCAGGTGGCGGTGCCGGAATTACTGGACGCAGCAGCCGGGGCTGATATCTTCATCTTTGTTGTTCCCCATCAGTTTATTGGAAAATTATGTGATCAGCTGAAATCTCATATAAAGAAAGGAGCGTTTGGTGTTTCTCTCATAAAGGTGTGAGTGGCCGTTCCCAGATCTGTGTGGTGTGATATCATCATTATATCAAATAATTATTTTGAGCCTCTGGAGAGTGTGCTGTCTATATAACATATGAAACATTTCATTAAGGTTTAGTTTAATTTCAAAGATGTTTTCTAGCTTTAGACCCCAGCAGAGTCACATTCACTTCACAATCGCTGCAACACTTGAGTAGGAGTATTTCATCAGGCAAACAGCAGTGTGCAAAGTGCAGCCATCAACATCAAGCAAGCAGACCTAAAGACTAACCCAAAGGTTAAGAGTAAAGGCCCGTACACACAATCGGATTTGCCGACGGGAATTGTGTGATGGCAGGCTTTTGTCGGAAAATCCGATCATATGTATGCTCCATCGGACAATTGTTGGATTTTCCAACAACAAATGTTGGATAGCATGCTTTAAAATTTTCCGACAACAAATGTGTGATGTCAGATTATACGATCGTGTGTACACAAGTCACTATAAGACGACGTTAGCAGAAGTTGCCCAAAGGGTGGCGCTAAGGAGCTGAAAAACCACATAGTTTCGTGCGTGTTGTACGACAATTCTTTGCCATTTGTATGCAGGACAAGTTCACGGCCAATGCCCTTCGGACAAAAGTCCTACGCTTTGTCTGCAGAAAATCCGATCGTGTGTACCAGGCTTAAAGGGTTTCTGTCTGTGGCCCATTTGAGAAAATTCTCCCCTCACTTCCTGTTCCTATGACACTCATATAAGAACTGGGTCTGGGAGATATTTCTTGCACCTACAGGTAAGCCTTAACCCCCCTGGCGGTGTTCCCGAGTCTGACTCGGGGTAAGATTTTCATGCTGCGATCGGTAACCCCGAGTCAGACTCGGGCTCGCCTCGCTAGATCCACAGGCATGGTTTTCTTACCTTGTCCCTGGATCCAGCGATGCCACTGCGCTGTGTGAGCGAGCGGGATTCACACAGCGTCCTCCTGTGCCGCCGATCTCCATTCCCTGCGACGTTACGATGCACAGGAGCGGAGATCGGCACCATATTCAAAAACGTAAACATTTATATAATAAAAACTGTTCTTTCTGCCTGCAAACTGTAGATTGTCCATAGCAACCAAAAGTGTCCCTTTATGTCAAAAATAGTTTTAGAGCAGCTAGAAAACAGCGATAATAAATTATAATCACTTGCATAATTGTGCGATAGCAATTTGTGGGGAAATTCGTCATAAAAAAAAATAATAATGACAGCGACAATTCTGCAACTGAGCAAATTTCAGTGATTTTGAGTTGATTACATGATTGAATAATTTTTATTATAATTATATTATTATTTGTTATAATTATTTATAATTATTTATTATATTATAATTTATAATTTTGTTTTTAAAAAAATGTCATACCCGGGATGTCTACTAGACTCTTGTTTGGTCAGATTTAAGTGAGTTATTCCTAAGAATTACAGGCCTACAGTATAAAACGCCAAATTTCCTTGCAAATAATGGTACCGCTTTCAGCACCTTTTTTCTGAAAGAATCATACCGCCAGGGAGGTTAATCTAGGCTTACCTGTAGGTTAAAGTGGTTGGAATGGGTTTACAACCACTTTAAGTGATCTATTAAGAAGTGAAGCCAGAGACAAGGATGGCAGACTGGCATTCTGAAAGGGAGGTTAGTTATAACAGTATGGGCTAGATTCACATAAATTTAGGCGGGCGTAGCGTATCTCCTATATGCTACGCCGCCGTAACTTTGAGAGGCGAGTATGGTATTCTCAAAGATTTTGTGCCCGAAGTTACGGCGGCGTAGCGTATTAGGGCCGGCGTAAGCCCGCCTAATTCAAATGTTGAAGCTTTGGGCGTGTTTTATGCATATTAAGTGTGACCCCACGTAAATGGCTTTTTCGATCGAACGTCGCATGCGCCGTCCGTGGACGTATCCCAGTGCGCATGCAACGTAAAACTTGAAAAATTTGACGCGGTTCCGACGTCCATACTTAACATTGGCTGCGCCATCTTTTTGGTGGTTTATCTTTATGCCTGGAAACCTCTTACGTAAACGGCGTATCTTTACTGTGACGGCCGGGCGTACGTTCGTGAATAGGCGTATCTAGCTGATTTACATATTCTAGGCATAAATCAGCGTACACGCCCCTAGCGGCCAGCGTAAATATGCAGTTAAGATACAACGGCGTAGGAGACTTACGCCGGTCGTATCTTAGCAATATTTAAGCGTTTCTCAGTTTGAGAATACGCTTAAATATACGACGGCAGGGATTCGGACTTACGACGGCGTATTTACTGATACGCCTGTCGTTAAGTCTACCTGAATCTGGCCAAATGTGTATTTCTCTTTTCCCTTTAAAGCTGAACTCTGACCCCCTCACTTTTGTTCCAGCCCCAGAATTACATTTTCTTTTTATAGTGGACCATGCTATAAAGGTCAAGAAGGAACAAAATTATGAGGTCCTATTACATATTTAAAAAAAACTGAGCCCCCATTAAACATGATTTGAAGCATTTTTTTTTTTTCAGAAGTGCTTCAACGCTTGACACTCAGATTTTAATGTTATTTATTGTATCCATTCACATTTGAGGGAAGTGCTGTCTCTCAACTTTCAGAAATGTTTGTGAGCTTCTTTGGTGCATGATCATACAGTGGAACCTTGGATTGCGAGTAACGCGGTTAACGAGCGTTTCGCAATAAGAGCAATACTTTTTTTTAAACATTGACTCGGTTTGCGAGTGTTGTCTTGCAATACGAGCAGGATTCAAGCCTCTGCGGTGTGCAGTACCGCATTTGGCCAGAGGTGCAGGGGCTCTGGTCACGTTCGGAGCTGTACGGACATACTTGGAAACACTCGGAAATACTCAGTTCCCAAACTTTTCTGAGTATAGCAGAATGGTCTCTGAGTATTTCCGAGTCTCTCCGGTGCCCCCCCCACCTCTGGCCACATGCGGTATTGCATGCCATAGAAGTCAATGCATTCATGGACATTGACCCTTATTTTGCTTCACAGTTCTTTATTTACACGCTCAAATAACAGGTAGGTAACCACGACTTACACATTACTTACACATAGTAATATAAGGCTAATGCCACGTACACACGACCGGTTTTCCTGGCAGGAAAACTGCCATGAGAGCTTTTGGCCGGAAATCCCGGCCGTGTGTATGCTCCATCGCAGTTTTCCCGACAGGAATACCGCCGGGATTCCCGGCGGGTTTTAAGCCGGCAGTTTCCCTATGGGGAAAACCTGCGGTGGAGCATACATAAGGCCGGGTTTCCCGACCAAAGCTCTCATGGCAGCTTTCCTGTCGGGAAACCCGGCGGTGTGTAGGGGGAAAAAAGCTACCGAGCAGGTTCTCGGTTTTCCTCTTGGTTCTCCCGGCGAACTTTTTACCGCCGGGAAAACCGATCGTGTGTACAGGGCATAAGACTTCCAGAAAAGGATCAAGATGAATCATAGATAGATAGATCCTCACTTACACACCAGTTGGTCTGGATAATACTAAAGCTGCTAGTCTGTGCCTACCCAGGTTTCATGATCAGATCTAAATATGGCGATGTGATCAACAACCTGATCAACACATTGCTGTTCTCTTTGTTCTACATCGGTGTTGGATTGTCTATTACTGTGTTATAGCCCTGTCAATTGATTTCTCCCAGGGTGTAGATGAAGGGCCAGAAGGTCTACGACTCATATCAGATATCATTCGGGAGAGATTGGGCATCCCCATGAATGTGCTGATGGGTGCCAATATTGCCAATGAAGTTGCCGATGGAAAGTTTTGTGAGACAACAATTGGTAAGTTACTATGAAACTAGTTATTGGATTGGAGTCCAAGTCATAAAATAAATATAGTCCTGAAGGTCATATGTACATTGTTCTCCATCAGGCTGCAAAAATAAGGAACAAGGGAAGATCTTGAAGGAATTGTTCCAAACACCAAATTTCCGTATCACGGTGGTGGAGGAAGCTGACACAGTGGAGATTTGTGGAGCTCTTAAAGTAAGTGATATAACGACATGTATGTCAATTTTTAGAGTATAGCTAGAGCCAACACTTGTTTTTAGATTAGAGAAGGGGAAGGTTAAAACTGCTCTCAGGAAGTGAGAGGAGATCTCAATCAGATTGTAATGCAAGGGGAATCCCCTCTTAGACAGTTGTCACAGGAACAAGAGTTCCCTTTATTCCTGTGTTGTTGGTAACATTTTAATTAAAAAGGGTGAATCTCCTTAAAGGGGTTGTAAACCTTCGTGTTTTTTCACCTTAAAGTGGAGTTCCATCCGTTTTTTTCTTTGCACTAAAAATCCTAAAATAAATAATAAAAAAAAATTGGAAATAAAAATGTATACTCACCTGAAAGGGCTGTTGCTATGCAGAAGTAGCCCTTCTGCCTCTTCTTCCACCACAGGGGATCTTCAGGCTCGTCCTACGTTGCCGTGTCTTCTTGTGAATGAGCCGCACTGCCTTATAGGAACTGTGTGTATCCCAGGAGGCAGCCGCCCATTCACAAAGCGCCGTGCGAGTCGCGAATGCGTAAGGCTTCACTACCCGTTTCCCTTAGTAAGGATGGAGGCGCCAGGACTGAGCGATCGCCGACATCGCGGGTGACTAGGACAGGTAAGTCTCCTTACTAAAAGTCAGCAGCTACACTGTTAGTAGCTGCTAAATAAAAAAAAAAAAATTGCGGGTGGAATCCCGCTTTAATGCATTCTATGCAGTGTCCGGCCCCCCTGCCCCCCCCCCCCCACCCTGTTTTACTTACCTGAGCCCGGAACTTCCATAGGCATGATCCCGCGTTGCTCTCTCCACGGCTTCTCATCTCTTCATTGGATAGATTGATAGCAGCACAGCCTTTGGCTCCCGCTGCTGTCAAATCCAATGACACGGGCGCCAGGGGGTGGGTCTGAGTCATACACTCTATGGACGGCGAGTGTATGACACAGGAGCGTGCCTGCAAGGTAACCCCCTCGGGAGAGAGCTTCCCAGAGGGGGTTATCTAATGCGGGGAGGAGCCGTGAAAGCCTCAGTGGGACCCCAGAATGCTAGCCTTTAATTTTTTTTCCCCTGCAAGGTAAAGTCATAATGTGCTACTATGCATCACATACTAGCACATGATGTGAAATTTACCTTAAAATGAAGCTCTTCTAGTGCCGCGAATTCAGCGCTACAGCCCTGCTTCCGGGTTCACGGGCTTCGGCTCTGTGACTGGCCAGAGCCAGGGATGACATCACCCCCACGCATGTGGGCGAGAGCCACCGTTCACGGCACAGGGCTCAAAAGGAATGACATGGGTGGCTTCATGTAATGTAAATGTCTCCTAAATAGTGAACTTTTAGGAGATATTTACACTACCTAGAGGTAAGGTATGGAAGTTTACATCCTCTTTAAGAAGGTCACTGACACCAATAAAGATGTGGTAATGGTCCTAACTCCTATCCACTATATCCAAAAAAAAAAGGTTTACTTTTAGTAACATTTTAATAAGACAGTACAAAGGACAATGATATTGTAATGAAATTATGTAAATCAATCAAACAAAATTCTAATTGTGATTGTCAAGGTTTTGGGTGCTTTCCGCGCCCTCGTCGCCATTTTACATTGCCTGTTTTCTTTAAATAAAACCAGAAGGATGTAAATTAATATCACATAATGGGAAGGTACCAAGTGGGCAGTGACCTGCGGTGATGTCACATCAATGATGAAGGATTTACAGTATACAACCTCTTGTTAAAAGGTTAATTTAAGCTTCATGATGTCTTTTAACCACTTCCATACAGGGCTGTTATACACACATCCATACCGGGCCTATTCTGGCACTTCTCTCCTACATGTACAAATCATAATTTTTTTGCTAGAAAATTACTCAGAACCCCCAAACATTATATATGTTTTTTTAGCAGACACCCTAGGGAATAAAACAACGGTCATTGAAACGTTTTATCTTGAACAAAACAGTAAAGTTAGACCAATTTTTTTGTAAAATATGAAAGATGATGTTACACCGAGTAAATAGATACCTAACATGTCACGCTTTAAAATTGCGCACACTCATGGAATGGCGCAAAACTTCGGTACTTAAAAATCTCCATAGGCAACGCTTTGAAATTTTTTACAGGTTACCAGTTTAGATTTACAGAGGAGATCTAGTGCTAGAATTGTTGCTGGCACTCTAACGCACGCGGCGATACCTCACATATGTGGTTTAAACGGCGTTTACATATGTCGGCGGGACTTGCGTGTGCGTTCACTTCTGCGCGCGAGCTACCGGGGACGGGCGTTAAAAAAAATATTTTTTATTTCTTTTTTTTTTTTTTTACATATTTATTTCTTTTTTTACACTTTTTTTTTATTTTTATTTTTTTATTTTCACTTTTATTCCTATTACAAGGAATGTAAACATCCCTTGTAATAGGAATGTGTGTGACAGGTCCTCTTTATGGAGAGATGCGGGGTCAATAAGACCGCACATCTCTCCTCCAGGCTGGAAAGCATGAAATCGGTGAAAAAAAATTCACCGATCTCATGCTTGCTGTTGCTTAGCAGCCGCAATTGCGGCTTTGTTTACTTACGGGGACCCGGGCGTGACGTCATCACATCGCGCCCGGGTCCTCCGACGGTCATAGAGATGACTGGTGACCATCTTGTCACCAGTCATCTCTATGCTTCCTGCCAGCGCCGGACGATTCGTTCTCCGGGCCTCCGATGGCACGGGAGAGCCCGGAGAAGCACCGGATGGCGGCGGGAGGGGGGGATATCCCCTCCCGCCGCCTGTAAGAACGATCTAGCGGCGGAATCGCCGCTATGATCGTTCTTACGTTGTGCAGAATCGCCGGCAGAAGAGAAGGATATCTGAATGATGCCTCTAGCTGCAGGCATCATTTAGATATCCCCCCACAAAGCCCAGGACGTCACATGACGTCCACCCGGATCGAGGAGGGGTTCCTGCCGCCGTCATTTCACAATGACGCAGTAGGGAAGTGGTTAACCATTTAGTGACTGCTTTTGGAGGACTCTTGAAAGGATAGACTTAAGACTGTGCTGCTGAGCAGTAGGTGGTACTTATGCATAGAAGATGGTAATTTTTTGGTTTTTAAGGGCCTGGTAGCCCACTTTTATTTAAAAAGCACAAAAGTTCACATATACATTAGCAGCCCTCGCAGGGGGGGGGGGGGGGGTCCACCATTACTGCATCTTACAAACTCAAGAGTTTCGCCTCCTGGCTTTCAATCTTGCCATCCGACGGTCTCAGGCCTTTAGCCTAGGCCTAAGTTCTGTTCCTCAAAACAAACAGAGGGCCAGATTCTCAAAAGAGTTACGACGGTTATCTCAGGAAACACCGTCGGATCTCTGTTTTTTGGCCCCGGGTATCTATGCGAGTGATTTCTAGAATCATTTTCGCATAGATACGGCCAAGATCCGACAGGTGTAAGTCACTTACACCGTCGGATCTTAGATGTAATTCGACGCTGGCCGCTAGGTGGCGTTTACGTTCAGTTCTCTTTTGACTATGCAAATGAGCCTGATACGCCGATTCCCGAACGAATTTGCGCCGCGTAGTCGTAGTTTCCGTAAGCGTAAGGTTACCCCTGCTATATGAGGGGTAACCTTACGCCAGTCCGCCGTATGCCATGTTAAGTATGGCGTCGGGTCAGCGGCGTCTTTTTCCGTCGGTTACGTCGTTTTACTAAGTCGTCCTCGAATACGACTTTACTCACGTTGGCGTCATTGACGTTTTCCGTCGTGAGCTGGAGCATGCGCACTGGGCTCTTTTTCCGCCTGGCGCATGCGCAGTTCGATCGGCGCAGGGGCGTGCTTAATTTGAATACAAGCTGCCCCCTTTGAATTACGCGGCCATACGCCGGGCCATTTACACTACGCCGCCGCAAATTACGGAGCAAGTGCTTGGAGAATACGGCACTTGCTCCAGTAAGTTGCGGTGGCGTGGTGTAAATGGCTTACACTACGCCAACGCCGATTCTTTGAGAATCTGGCCCAGTGTTTCCCAGAGATAAGCTCAAAACCTCGCTTTTCTCCTGATCAGCGACTTGCTGCTCAATCACACGACATCTGCCTCCTGCAGATATGCACACACTAGCTGCAGCTATGCAGCGTCTCTGAGTCCTCTCAGAGGGTTGGGAGCTCCCAGGACCAGACTTCCTGTCTGTGGGTGGGGCCCTGAGCCACAGCCAGGTCAGAACTAAATAGCTGAACACACAGCTGTATAGATAACGTGTCTGTCTCTCCAAAATATGGCGAAAACCCGCCATCATTCATGTAGGACAGAGTCACACCACCACGATACATTATCGAACAATGGCTTCCTCACGTCTGAGCAGTGGATATTACATATGTTAAGATGGTGACAGCAATAACATGGACCCTGTACAGCTCAGCTGTAGTCGTTACATACATATGAGAAATGTTGATAGCGGTGACAAGGACATTTAGCTCATAAGCAATGAATAATGCCGCGTACACATGATCGGATTTTCCGTCGGAAAACCTTGGATGGTTTTTCCAACGAAATTCCGCTCAAGCTTGGCTTGCATACACACGGTCACACAAAAGTTCTCTGAACTTTCGACCTTCAAGAACGCGGTGACGTACAACACTACGACGAACCGTAAAAATCAAGTTCAATGCTTTCGAGCATGTGTCGAATTGTTTCCGAGCATGCGTCGGAATTTTGTGCGTCGGAATTGCTACAGACAAACGGAATTTTGGAATGGAATTTTTTCCGTCGGCAAATTTGAGAACCAGTTCTCAAATTTTTGTAGGCGGAAATTCTGACAGGAAAAGTCCAATGGAGCATACAGAATTTCTGACCAAAAGCTCACATCGGACTTTTCTTGTCGGAAATTCTGACCGTGTGTACGGGGGCATAAGGCTTATGTATTAGGCTCCATTCACACCTAGGCGACAAAACGCCCAACGCTCGATACGCTGGAGGGGCGAATTTCCATTGCTGTCTATGAGATGGTTCACATCTCACGCCGAACGCCGAAACGCCGTACGTATGCCGCCTGTAAAAAAAGTTACACAAATCGCGGCAAAATACGCCGCATACGCGGCGTTACAGTGTGAATGCAGCCTCAGGCCCCATACACACCATAGAATCTATCCGCAGATAAATCCCATCAAATGGGTTTCTGCGGATAGATTCTATGGTGTGTACACTCCGTCGGATATTTATCCGCGGATAAATCTCCCCTGGGATGGATTTCCAGCAGATGGATATTTGCTGACATGCTCAACAAATCCATCTGCTGGAATCCATCCCAACGGATGGATCCGCTCGTCTGTACAGACTCACCGGATCCATCCGTCCAAAGGGATTCCCCGCACGCGTCGTAATGATTTGACGCATGCGTGGAATTCCTTATATGACAGCGTCGCGCCCGTCGCCGCGTCATAATCGCGGCGACGGCGCGACGCGTCATCGCCAGAGGATTTCCGCGCGGATTTCAATGCGATGGTGTGTACACGCCATCGCATAGAAATCTGCTGAAATCCTCGAGAGGATTTATCCGCGGATACGGTCCGCTGGACCGTATCCGCGGATAAATCCTCTCGTGTGTATGGGGCCTTAGATGTTTATCCAACAGGGACATTTTGCTACTGAGAAGTTTGGTTGTTGTATTTTGGGGTAGATTTAGCTACACAGGCATTTTTTTTATGTATTGTGGGCTCTTGTAATTATCTTCTAATACACTCACTGTGATCTCTAGATTGTTGCACTTTTCAGGATTCATTGTATGACTGTTCATGGTTAAAGTAGATCTATGGTCACAACATACACTTTCATTTTATAGCATCACCATTGTAAATTGCAATACACACAATAGCTACTTTAACAATCCAATTTAAGCTTATTTGATATACACTATATTACCAAAAGTATTGGGACTCCTGCCTTTACACAAACATGAACTTTATTGGCATCCCAGTCTTAGTCCGTAGGGTTCAATATTGAGTTGGACCACCCTTTGCAGGTATAACAGCTTCAATTCTTCTGGGAAGGCTGTCCACAAGGTTTAGGAGTGTGTCTATGGGAATGTTTAATCATTCTTTCAGAAGCGCATTTGGGAGATCAGGCACTGATGTGGACAAGAAGGCCTGACTGTGTAGGTCAGTCAAGTTCCACCACCCAAAACTCGCTCATCCATGTCTTTATGGACCTTGCTTTGTGCACTGGTGCGCAGTCATGTTGGAACAGGAAGGGACCATCCCCAAACTGTTCCCACAAAGTTGGGAGCATGAAATTGTCCAAAATGTCTTGTAATGCTGATGCCTTAAAGGGGTTGTAAAGGTAAAAAAAATGTTTCCCTAAATAGTTTCTTTACCTTAGTGCAGTCCTCCTTCACTTACCTCATCCTTTCATTTTGCTTTTAAATGTCCTTATTTCTTCTGAGAAATCCTCACTTCCTGTTCTTCTGTCTGTAACTACACACAGTAATGTAAGGCTTTCTCCCTGGTGTGGAGAAAGCCTCTTGAGGGGGCGAGCAGGAGAGTCAGGACGCCCACTAACACACAGCTCCTTTCTCTATCTGCAAAGTAGAGAGTGTCCTGACACTCCTGCTTGCCCCCTCCCCCTCAAGAGGATTTATCCACACCAGGGAGAAAGCCTTGCATTACAGTGTGTAGTTACAGACAGAAGAACAGGAAATGAGGATTTCTTAGAAGACTGCACTATGGTAAAGGAAGCTATTTAGGGAAACATTTTTTTACCTTTACAAACCCTTTAAGTGTTCCCTTCACTGGAACTAAGGGGCCAAGCCCAACCCCTGAAAAACAACCCCACACCATAATCCCCCCTCAACCAAATGATTTGGACCATTGCACAAAACAAGGTCCATAAAGACATGGGTGAGAGAGTTTGGGGTGGAGGAACTTGACTGGCCTGCACAGAGTCCGGACCTCAACCCGATAGAACACATTTGGAATGAATTAGAGCAGAGTCAGGCCATTTCGTCCAACATCAGTGCCTGACCATACAAATGCGCCTCTGGAAGAATGGTCAAACATTCCCATAGACACATTCCTAAACCTTGTGGACAGCCTTCCCAGAGAAGTTGAAGCTGTTATAGTAGTGTGGGCCACCTCAATATTGAACCCTACGGACTAAGACTGGGATGCCATTAAAGTTCATGTGTATGTAAAGGCAGGTGTCCCAATACTTTTGGTAATATAGCATATCTCAATGAGTTCTGCCTGTCTGCTGGCCGTCTCGTTTCAGGCTTCCCAGCATGCTTTGCAGCTTCTCCTCTTCTGTTTACTTTTAATTTCTCAGAACTACAATACCTGTCGGCGAGAATGTGTTTCCAGCACGCTCGCTCGTCCCCACTCCTTTCCTGACCGGCCAGGCAGCGTGCTTTGGATACAGGTCTGGTATGAATTGTGGGGGGAAAAACGGCGTAGGGGGGGTCTCCTTGCAATCCATATCAGACCTAAGGGCCTGGTGTGCCCCTGGGGGGGAACCCATGCCGGCTTTTTATTTAAAATTTGGCGTGGAGTTCCCCCTCATGATTTATACAAGTCGGATCCCCGTCACTTCTATGACGGCTTTTTCCCAATCGCGGCGAGCCGGCTCGGCACTGGCTCCCGCGACGGGGCTCGTAGGTTGTCAATCTCGCTGAGAAAGGGAGCGAGATTGACACAATATTGCGGTAACCATGAGTACATATCCCATAGTAGAATATGCACTGCTTAAGGGCTGCACCCTCACCCTGCTGATCCAACCTCTATCCGTGTAGTGGGTGCGATCCTTGCTGCAAGCAGATATGAAAGACAAAGAAGGACTTTATGACCACACTCCTGTGCAAAAAAATTATTTATTCCAGGTTGCAAATACAGCACATGGTGAACTACAAGAATCACTGACACGTTTCACACCAATCGGATGCTTAGTCTATGCTCAGAGCTATGACTAAGCACCTGATTGGTGTGAAACGTGTCAGGTAATTCTTGTAGTTCA
Organism: Rana temporaria; assembly: GCF_905171775.1. Lineage (NCBI taxonomy): Eukaryota > Metazoa > Chordata > Amphibia > Anura > Ranidae > Rana > Rana temporaria. The sequence continues at coordinate 64,311,109 of NC_053490.1, forward strand.
CCATGTGCTGTATTTGCAACCTGGAATAAAGTTATTTGCACAGGAGTGGGGCCATAAAGTTCTTCTTTGTCTTTCATATCTATATATCCCATGGTTCCTTGTTGCCTTCAACCAGTGATTCCTGTACTGACTCCGCCTCCTGGAACTCCTCCTCTGAGCACCTCTGTACTTCAGTAGGCAGGCTCTGTCATATGTGTGACATATCGGGGCCTACCCACAGGACATGTAAAATAATTAAAGGAAGAATATGTGTGGAGATCTTCACAAAACAAATTTACAAACTTCAGAGTAATAGGAGTAGGCCAGAAATAATTGAAAGCCAATGTGGAAATGAATATACGATTTCACATCTTGGCCATAGATATGCTTCACCTGTAAGTTATTTATTCAGCTTCCAATCACAGTATCTTTCTGGTAGTTTAGGTTTTAAAACTCTAAAAACAGGACAAGACAACCCTAAACCAGAATCTCCGAGCATCGGTCCAGGCGTTGACTCCCCCGGCTTTAGGTGTACACAGGGATGTTTACATTCCATTAAGGGGTTGTAAAGGAAACATTTTATTTTCATAATAAGCATCCTTTACCTGCAGACATTCCTCTTTTCACTTCCTCATTGTTCGTTTTTGCTCAGAAGTTGCTCTATTTCTTCTCTGTTCTTTTCACTTCCTGCTTGTCTGATTGTTACTCACCACCGTGATGGGAGGGTTTACTGCGGTGGTCAGTAACGTGCTCACCCCCTCCTGGGAACTACATCTGTGCGACAGGACGCTCTCTACGTGTTAGAGACTTCAAGGAGGTATGAATTACTGGGCGTGCCGCAATTCATACTGGGAAATGTAGTTCTTACATGAACAAACGATGCAAACCAGGAAGTGAATGAGAGAACAGAAACTAGAATGCCGGAGGTGATATAGATGAAGGAATTTAATAGGTATTTACTTTATTTTTTAACAGAATCATTACACTATTCTGTCTGTCTACCTTGCAGACATTAATTTTAGGCAAATTTTTTTTTTCCTTTAGCAACCCTTTATGTAAAGTTGCATTGTTGGCTTTATTTTTGTTTTTGTCTCTTCTCCTATTCCCTCAACTGTTGCCTTTTAATGGCTCATTATTTAGTCAATGTTTAAACAAATAATTCATGTGAATTTCTTAACACTTGGCTGTTTTGTTCTCTCAATGCAGTCATTTGGTTTGAAAAGATCTGTCAAGATTACAGATATAATGTTGGTTTATGTTTGATTACTGTTTGGTAATGGATATTTGTGCTTGGGTTGCAGATTACATTTAGCAAGGAGTCGTCATTCAGACTTAAACTATAAGAGGATTATAATGCTACACACAAGATAAAAATAGCTTACGGTCCATAGTGATAGGTTGTTCTTTTCTTTATTTGCTGGATAGGTTGGAATGGTACCAACCTGTAACATAAAGGGAAACAATATATATGCTTTTAATGTATTTTTGATATACAAGTGTAGAAAGAAAAAAATCAGTATAAGAATGATAGCCAAATAAATAGCATTTCCAGGTGTCAACAATGACAGCCTGCAAATATCTCTTGTGATGGCTTTCCGTCACAAGAGATATGAATGTATGAATGTGTTTCCCTGAAAATAAGCCCGGGTCTTATATTAATTTTGGCAACAAAAAACACAGTAGGGCTTATTTTCGGGGTAGGTCTTACCATTTTTTTTTGGAGGAGTTAGTACAGACACCCCCCTCTCCTCAGTACAGACACACCCCCCTCTCCTCAGTACAGACACCCCCCCTCTCCTCAGTACAGACACCCCCCCCTCTCCTCAGTACAGACACCCCCCCTCTCCTCAGTACAGACACCCCCCCTCTCCTCAGTACAGACACCCCCCCCTCTCCTCAGTACAGACACCCCCCCCTCTCCTCAGTACAGACACCCCCCCTCTCCTCAGTACAGACACCCCCCCCTCTCCTCAGTACAGACACCCTCAGTCTTACCATTTCAAACTAGGGCTTATTTTCGGGGTAGGGTTTATATTGCAGCCCTCCTGGAAAATAACGCTAGGACTTATTTTTGGGGAAACACGGTAGTCCTTTACAGTTATTTTATTTTTTAAGTATATCTATGGAGAGATTATCATTCTGTAAAAAATCATATCAATATGTATTAGAAATGTTTTTCTTATGTATTATGAGTTATTATATACAGTGCATCTGGAAAGTATTCACAGCGCTTCACTTTTTTCACATTTTGTTATGTTACAGCCTTATTCCAAAATGGATTAGATTCATTATTTTCCTCAGAATTCTACAAATAATATCCCATAAGGACAACGCAAAAGAAGTTTGCGTGAAATCTTTGCAAATATATTAAGAAATAAAAAAGGACATAAGCATTCACAGTCTTTGGCTGGGTTCACACTACTACACTACTTACATCCTACTTTGCTCTGTGTTCAATGTTTCCCTATGAGAGCGTCTTGTAGCGTCCTACACAAGTCGGTCCGACTTTGAAAATGCTCCCTGTACTACTTTTGGTCCTACATTGATCCTACTTCAGGCCCATTGAATATCATTGAAGTCGGACCAAAGTAGTATCCTGTTCATGAAAGTAGGATGGATGTAGGACCAATGTAGGATAAATGTAGGACCGATGTAGCAGAGCAAAGTAGGATGAAAGTAGTGTAGTAGTGTGAACCCAGCCTTTGCCATGGCAGTCAGAATTGAGCTCAGGTGCATCCTGTTTTCACTGATCATCCTTGGGATGTTTCTACAAGTTGACTGGAGTTCACCTGTGGTAAATTCAGTTGATTGGACATGATTTGGAGGCCTCATGCACACTGGACGTTTTTGGAAGTTTTTACAGTTTCTCCCGTCTCATAACTTGCTTCTGAGCATGCGCGGGTTTTTAACGTCGTTTTAGCCCACACGCGATCATTTTTTACAACCCGAAAAACGACATTGTTTAAAACGTTGTTAAAAAATGCAGCATGTTCAAAAAAAAATTGGGTCGTTTTTCAGAACCCGAAAAATTATGTGAAGCCCACACACGATCATTTTAAATGACATATATTTTTTAAACGTCGTTTTTTTCATGCCGAAAAATGATCGTGTGTACGCGGCATTAGTCCCAGTTCACAGCTTTGCAATATGTTCTGCTTTGGTTGCTGCATGACAATGTGAGACAAGAGGAATCCCATTATTGTCCATGGGTCCTGTTCAAACCTATGCAATGGGTTTCCATCTGAAAAGGGTCAGATGCTTCTTTTGGTGCAATATAGTGTATTTTTGGCCTTGTAGACTTTAATGGAGAGCATTGAAAAGGCATAAAAAACACATAAAAAGCAGACGCACAAGCATGAATTAATACTTTTTCCCTGAGGGCTTAAAAAGAGATTTTAAATGATTGAGCACGATGACATAACTGAATTATGTATTGGTTTCAGCATTAACTGATGCACATCAAGGATATAAACAGTCTAAATGTATTCCAAGGCCATCAGCCCAAAGCATACAATGTTTTGATTTTGTTTAACAAGGCCATTCTTTTTAGAGAATTTGTTAAAGTTTCCCTACATTAAAGTAGAAGTAAAGGCAAAACTTATTTTTCACATGGGATAGAGTAAGGCCCCTTTCACACGGGGCAGATCAGTAATGATCCGCCCCGTGAACCCCGGCTTGCTCAGCGGGGATCGCTCCGTTGATCCCCGCTGAGCCGGAGGATGACAGGGTGGTCCCCGCACACTGTGCAGGGACCGCCCTGTCTTTTCTCCGCTCTCCCCTGTGGGGGGATCGGATGAAAACGGACCGCCTGTCCGTGTTCACCCGATCCGATCCGCCAGACGGATGGAAAAGTAGGGTTTTCCTCCGTCACACTTTGGCGGATCAGAGCGGGTCGGATGTCAGCGGGCATGTCACCGCTGACATCCGCGGCTCCATAGAGGAGCACGGAGCGCCCGTTCAGGTCTGCCTAAAAAACTGGCAGGCGGACCTAAACGGGCCGCCCGTGTGAAAGAGCCCTAAAGCCCCATACACACTATCAGTTTTCCTGCAGGTTTTCTCTTCAGGTTTACCAAAACCATCTAATATGAGGTCAAACCTCAAGAGTTTCAATTTGTATGCAATCAGGCAGGCCCTTGCACTACATGGTTTTGGTAAACCTGAAGAGAAAACCTTCAGGAAAACTGATAGTGTGTATGGGGCTTAAGGGAGAGTTATAACACCTGACAGTTTTGTCTTTTCCATCTGTGTCCCATTGGGGAGATTTCCTTCACTTCCTGTTGCATAGCCAAATCAGGACGTGATAAGAAATCCCTCCAAAGTGAGCAAATCCCTGGTTGTCACCATAGTCATCAGAACTAGTGTCCCCATTGGAGGATTTTCTCTCTATACTTGACCTGGTGACAACCAAAAATGTAGGTTTTTCTTCACTTTCACTATCAGTAATAATGGTAAAGAGGACAAATAGAGAGGGTGAATCTCCCTAATGGGGACACAGACAGCAATAAAAACCTCACAGATGTTCTAATCCCTCTCCACTCTATCCAAAACTAAAAAAAAAGATTTATATTTAGCTTGACTATAATATGCAGATTTATTTATTTTGAGGAGTCCTTTAATCTTTTTAAATGTCCTGGTATTCGAGAGAATAAAACAAGCTGGTGGCTGCTGTGGGCTTTTTACTATTTTGTTGACCGGCTCCGAGCTTTCATGTAAAAGTGATTTGGGTGGCTGTATAACCGCCTGGTCATGTTTACAGACTCTTTTACTGTACAGTAGTCTATGGGGTCAAAACACTTGGATTTTGTCTGCGAAAGATTAAAAAAATGATTCCATTAGCAGAGTTTACTGGAACTAATACACTGTATACGTGATTTCCATCTTATATCTATGGCTATCGCGTCACCAGTTTTCCGTAAATAGCCAACCAGCGAGTCGGCTCTATACGGCGCCTGCGCCTGCTGTGTAGAGCTAACTGCGCAGGCGCCATATAGAGCCGACTCGCAGGTCGGCTATTTATGGAAAACTGGTGACGCGCCTTATTCGCCTTGGGAAGTTTTTCACCAGACGTCAATCATCTACCTCTGAATAGGAATGCCCAGTTCCGCGGGAATCAGAACCCGGAAGCCGGGGGGAAAATAACAATAAAACAGTATGTACAGCGGAAAAAAAAACATACCAGCATACTGTTCATGTCGGAGGTATGCTGGATGTAATGTTATATAATTGTTTTAGGGTGAACCTTCACTTTAAAGGGGTTGTAAAGGTTTATGTTTTTACCTTAATGCATCCTATGATGCAGGCCCCCCAGTCCCCCCGTTTACTTACCTGAGCCCTCGAAAGTCCCGCGTCGAGAACGCAATTGATGTCGGCCCGGTCTTGGCTGTTCTCAGCTCTTCAATGGATAGATTGATAGCAGCGCAGCCATTGGCTTGCGCTGCTGTCAATCAACTCCAATGACGCAGGGCCGAGTCCTGTAGTCAGTGGCTTATGGACGCCGGATACAGAACTTGGGAGTGCACCCGCAAGCTAACCCCATTGGGAGAGTGCTTCTCAGAGGGGGTTAGCTGATGCGGAGAGGAGCCGAGACAGCCGCCAAGGGACCCCAGAAGACGTGAATCGGGGCCACTCTGTGCAAAACGAGCTGCACAGTGGGGGTAAGTATAATATGTTTTTTTTTTTTGTTTTTGTTTTTTTAAGTGAAGCTTTACAACCACTTTAACTTCAGCTGTTTCACCTGCCCTGAGGCACAGAGACCG